>NW_016909125.1:12265-31411 GCF_001483705.2 Eufriesea mexicana
CGGCACGTTAGTTTAAGTCAGGCAAAATTTGGTTACGTTCTGTTGGTCCGGGTTAGGTCTGGGAAGCTCTGACATATCCGATATGCAATGCGATTCTATGTATTTCTGCGTCCTACTATCCACTAACGTGTTCTGCTTGGCACTGTTGTGGCCAGCAAGGTGGTACAGGGACGGTAGGTTGGATTAGATTTGGTTTGGTTATGTTACGATTGGTTAGGTTTCGAGAGGGTAGCTTTGACTTTAGTGCTATTGTCTGCTATTATGTGAGTTCATGCTCCCTACAGTGCTTTAATATTTTCGGCTTGTCTCTGGGAAGGCCAGCAATAGTTGCCCCGTCACGCTATGATGAGTCATGTTACGCCCTGATAGGCTGGGTCAGGCTAAGTTTGGACAGGATAGGTATAACTTTGTGCTGTACACTGCCATTCGGTGGATTTCTGCGCTCTACTGGGTTCTAATACGCCCTGCTTGGCTCTTGGAGGGGCAGCAATGGCGGTCTCGGTACGTTAGGTTGAGTTTGGCTATGTTTGTATATATTGTGTCGGTTTAGGTTAGGTTTGGGTAACTCTGATATTTCCGATGTGCACTGCGATTCTATGTATTTCTGCGTCCAACTATCCACTAACGTGTCCTGCTTGGCTTTGGGGATACCAGCTATAGTGGTCGAGGTACGTTAGGTTTGGGTAGGCTACGATTGTTATGTCACGTTTGGTCAGGTTGGGAGAGGATAGCTTTTACTTTAGTGCTATAGTCTGCTATAGCATGGAATCCTGCAACATACAGTGCTCTAAAGCTTTCAGCTTGGCTATGGCAACGCAAGCATGGGTGGTCTCTGCACGTTACGATGGGACAGTTTACGTTCCGTTGGGTTGAGTTAGGCTACGTTAGGTAAGTATAGCTTTAACTTTTGCGGCGTACGCTGCTATTCGGTGGGTTTTTGCGTTCTACTGTGCTCTAGTGTGTACCTGTTTGCTCTGGGGAGGGCAGCAATAGCGGTCTCTGCACGTTAGTTTGAGTTATGTTACCTTTGACTTGGTTAGGAGATAATAGCTTTGACTTGAGTGCTATGGTCTGAAATTAGGTGGATTTCTGCGCCGTACTGTGCTCTAATTCCTTCAGCTTGGCTCCCGCAAGGCCAGCAATAGCGGTCTTGTCTCGTTATGATGAGTCAGGTTACGCTCGGTTAGGGAGGGTCACGCTAAGTATGGCCAGCGTAGCTTTATTTTTTGTTCTGTATACTGCCATTCGGTGGACTTCCGCGCTCTACTATACACTATTATGTCCTGCTTGGCTATGGGGAGGCCAGAAATAATGGTTTGGTCACGTCATGGTTAGTTACACTACGTTTGGATTGGTTAAGTATGGTCAGGCTATGTCAGGGTATGTCTGACTATTGCGCTGTTCACTGCTATACGTTGGGTTTCTGCGCACCACTGTGCTCCAGCACATTTTGCTTGTTTTTGTGGAGGCCAGCAATAGTGGCATAGCCGTGTTATGTTCAGTTAGGTTGCTTCCCTTTGTATTAGGTTAGGTTAAGCTCGGTCTGGTTAACATAGTCTGTCGAGCTATACACCGCTATTTTGGGTGTTCCTGCGCTGTACGCTGCTTTACTATATTGCGCTTAGCCCTGGTAATGCCAGAAATAGTGGGCGCGGCGCGTTACGTTGTGGTGGGCTGCGTTTGGTTTGGTGAAGTTAGCGTGTGTTCGCCCGGATAAATGTGACATTTGTGCTATACACTGCGATCCCATGGATTTCTGCGCTCTGCTGTCTTCTAGTAGCTCTGCTCGACTCTGGGGATCTCAGCAATAGTGACCTCGGCACGTTCGCTTGTGCTATGCTACCTTCGGATTTATTACGTTTGGGTGGTAAGGATAGCGTAGTTTCGGCTTTTGCGCTATATACGTCTATCCGCGGACTTCGGCGCTATACTTTGTTCTGGTATGTTCTACTTGTCTCTGTGGAGGTCAGCAATAGCGTTACGTTTTGCTAGGTTAGGACACGCCACTTCGACTTTTGTGCTATACACTGCTCTTCGATGGATTTCCGCTCCCTAATGTGCTCTAACATGCTGTGCTTGGCTCTACGAAGCCCGTCAATGGCGGTCGCCGCACGTTACGTTTGGTCATGCTTCGTTTGGCTAGTTTAGGTTATGCCAGGCTTGCTTACGGTGTCCTCGACTTTTGTGCTATATGCTGCTGTTCGTTGGGTTTCTGCGCTCAACGTTGCTCTGCTATACCCTGCTCGACTCGAGGGATGCGAGCAGTAGTGGTCGTGGAACGTTACGATGGGTTATGATACATTTGGTTAAGTTAGGTTAGGTTACGTTTGGTCAAGGAAGCTTTGAACTTCGTGATATACCTTGTTATTGGGTGGATTTCTGTGATATACTGTTCTGTACTACACTCTGCTAGGCTATGGGGAGGCCAGGAGCATTGGCCGCGGTACGTTATGTTGTGAGACGCTACGTATTGTCAGGTTAGGTTAGTCTATGGTGTCTCTTACTTTTGTGCTGCTCACAACATTGAGGTGGATTTCTGCGCACAGCTGCTCCCTAGAACATTCGGCTTGTCCCTGGGGGGGGGGGGGGCAGCGACAGTGGTCTCGGCACTCGAGGCTGAGCTATGTTGCGTTTGGTTAGGTTCGGTTATGTCAAGTTCGGTCATGTTACCTTTGACTTTCGTGTAATACACGGCTATTCGGGGGACCTCTGCACTCGTCTGTGCTGTACTGTATTTTGCTTGGGCCTGGGGAAAACAGTGTGGGGGCCCTCTCCCACCAACACTTGACGTCGGCTGTGTCAGGTATCCTCGGACGTAGGTAGCTAGAAGGGATGGTTGGAAAAGGAAGGGATGCGTTTCTTTCCGGGCCTGCTATCCGACTCATCAGTAAGGCTTGCTTAGCAGGCTCCGCCTTAGACACTGGGGATACTATCGGAAAGACGGGAAGTTATATATATATATATAGGAAACTGGGAGTTTCCCGAGGTCTTGCGGGAAAGTCCTTGAAGGCGGAATACATTTAGTGGCGAGGGCGAGAATGATGGTCGCTACAACAGTAATAGTCGCGGCACGTTAAGTTGAGTTAGGCCACGGTTGGTTATGTTATGTTAGGTTTTGTTTGGTCATGGTACCTTCGACTTCGGTGCTATATACTAATATCAGGTGGGTTCCTATGATCTACAGTGCTCTACTGTATTCTGCTTGGCTCTGTGGAGAACGGCAGCAGTGTTCTCGTCACGTAGTATTGGGTCACACTACGTTTGGATAAGCTAGGTTAGGTCAAGCCTGGTCAGGACGTGTCCGACTTTTGCGCTGTAAGCTGCAATGCGGTGGATTTATGGGCTCATCTGTACACTATTATGCTCTGCTCGACGCTGTTGAGGCGAGCAATGGTGGCCGTGGCACGTTAGATTGGGTTAGGCTACGTTTTGCAGTGTTAGGTTAGGCTTAGTTTGCAAAGGATAGCTTTGACTTTAGTGCTATGAGCTGCTATCAGCTGGACTTCTGTGACCTACTATGCTCTACTACATTATGCTTCGCTCTGGGGGCCAGGAGCAGTGGCAGTGGCGCGTCATGTTGGGTTATGCTGCGTTTGGTTATGTTACTTTAGGCCAGGTTATGTAAGGATGTCAGCGGCTTTTGTGCCATGCACTGCAATGCGGTGGATTTCTGCGCACTGCTGTGCTCAAGTATATTCTGCTCGGATTAGGAGAGACCAGCAGCAGTGGTCTCGGCAAGTTATGTTGAGTTTTGCTACGTTTGGTCATATTGCGTCTAGTGACGTTAGGATAGGATAGTCCATGCTTTTGTACTGTAGACAGCTATCCGCGGACTTCTGCGCTCTACTGTGCTCTGATATATTCTGCTTGGCTCTGCGGAGGACATCAATAGTGGCCTCGGCGCGTTAGGTTTACGTAGGCTACGTATGCATATGACAACCTTGGCCATGCTAGAACAGAATAGCTTAGGCTTCTGTTCCATTCAATGCTTTTCGTTGGATTTCTGCGCCTTAATGCCCTCTAATATGTTCTGCTTGGCTCTTGGATGGCCTGCAATAGCGGTCCCTTCGCGTTAGGTTGGGTTACGCTCCGTTTGGATGTGTTACGTTCGGCTAGGCCAAGATGGGCTACTTTGGCTTTTGTGCTATTCACTGCTATTCGGTGGATTGCTGCAACCTAATGTCCTCTAATATGCTCTGCATATCTATACCAAGGCCATCAATAGCTGTCGCGGCACGCTACCTTGAGCTAGATTACGTTTGGTTAGGTTAGGTTTAGTCAGGTTAGGTTAGGTTATCTTCGGCTATTGTGCTCTACACTTCTGTTCGGTGGATTTCTGCGCTACACATTGCTCTACTATAGTGGAGGCGTGCAATAGTGTTCGTGGGACTTAACGCTTAGTTACATGACGTTTGATTAGGTTAGGTTAGGTTAAGTTTGGTTATAATAGCTACGACTTTCCAGCTATAAACTGCTATTCGGTGGATTTCAGCTCCCTGATGTCCTCTAAAATGCTCTGCTTGGCACTGCGAAGGCCACCAGCATAGGTTGCGGCATGTTACTGTGAGTCAGACTTCCTTTGGTTAGGTTACGCAGGTTCAGGTTAGCTTATGGTATCTTCGACTATTGTGCTGTACACCGTAATGCGAAGGATTTCTGCGCTCTACTGTTTTGTAGTTCATTCTGCCTGCCTCTACGGAGGCCTAATATAAACTGCTTCGCTCTGGGGAGGGCGGAAGCAGTGGTCGCGGCACGTTATGTTGATTTTAGCTACGACTGCTTCTGTTAGGTTAGGACAGGTTAGGTTGGGATACCTTCGAACCTTACGCTGTTCACTGCTTTGCGGTGTACATCTGCGCGCAACTGCTGTCTAGTACATTCTGCTTTTCTCCGTGGACCCCAGCAATTACTGTCTCGTCAAGTTCGGTTGAGGTATGTTACGCTTGTATATGCTACGTTTGGCTATGTTAGGATAGAATACTGTGGCTTTTGCGCTGTACACTGCTATTCATTGCATTCCTGCGGTCTATGGTGCTCTAATATGCTTTGCTTGGCTCCACGGTGGCCATCAATAGCGGTCAGGGCAAGTTATGGTGTATCAGACTACGTTTGGTTAGTTTAGGCCAGGTAATGTTAGGTTATGAAATCTTTGACCATTGTGCTATACGCAGCAATGGGGTGGATTTCTGCCATCTACTGGTTAGGGTTTCTCTATCTTCTGTGCTGTACACTGCTATCCGGTGGATTTATGCGCTCTACATTGCTCTTCTGTACTCTGCTCGACACAGTGGAGGCGGGCAATAGTGTCCTAGGCACGATAGTGTGTGATAGGTTAAGTTCGGATATGTCACGTTGGTTAGGTTAGGATACGATAGCCATGACTTTTGTGCTATACACCGCTATCCGTTGATTTCTGCGCATTACTGTGCCCTAGTACATTCTGCTTGTCTCTGTGGAGGCCAGCAATACCGGTCTCGTCATGTCAGGTATAGTTATGTTACGTTTGGGTGTGTTATGCTTGGCTAGGTAAGTATAGGCTACTTTGAATTTTGTGCTATACACTGCTATTCGGACAATTTCTGCGCTCTACATTTCTGTACTGTACTTTGCTCGACACTGGGAGGCCAGCAATAGTGTTTGCTGCACGTTATTTCTAGTCAGGTTATTTTTGGTTAGGTTGGGTGATGCTAAGTTTGGTTATGTTAGCTTCGTCTTTCGTGCTATACACTGTTATCCGGTGGATTCCTGTGACCTGCAGTGCTCTAGTATATTCAGCTTTGCTCATGGAATGCCAGCAGCAGTGGTCGCGGCACAATATGTTGAGATGTGCTACGATTGATTAGGTTACGTTTGGTCGGGTGTGGTTCGGATAATTTCGACTTTATGTCCATACACTGCAATGCTTTGTATTTCTGCGCCCTACTGTGCTGTAGTGTAATCTACTTGGCTCTTGTCGGGCAGCAGTATTGGTCTCGGCACGCTAGGTTGTGTTTGGCTACAATTGCTTATGTTACGTTTGGCTAGCTTAGTACACTATAGCCACGAATCTTGTGCAATAAACTGCTATTCGGTGGAATTCGGCCTTCTGGTGAGCCCTAATATGTTCTGCTTGGCTCCAGGGAGGCCAGAAGTATTGGTCTCGACACGCTATGTTGGGTTACACTACGTTTGGGTAGGCTAGGCGAGGTTATGTTCGTTTAGGAGAGCTTTGACTTTCGTGACATAGACTGCAATTCGGTGTGTTTATGTGATCTAATGCGCTCTACTATATTTTACTTGGCACAGTGGAGGCGGGAAGTAGTGGTCGCGACGCGTGATGTTGAGTTATGCTACATTTGATTGGGTTAGGCTAGGTCCGGTTAGGTTAAGATACCATTGACTTTTGCGCTATTCACTTCAATGCGGTGGATCTCTGCCCACTGCTGTGCTCTGCTACATTCTGCTCGACTCTGTGGAGGACAACAATGGCGGTATCGTCATGTTATATTAAGTTAGGTTGCGTTTTGTTATGTTACGTTTGGCTTTGTTGGGACAGGCTACTGTCACTTTCGTGAGGTGCACTTCTATTCGGAGGGTTTCTGCGCTCCTCTGTGCTCTACTATACACTGCTTGGCACTGGGAATGCCAGCAATATTGGTCTTGGCACGTTAAGATGAGTTAGGTTACGTTTCGTTATGTTACGCTTCTTTGGGTTAGGTATGGACAGATTTGGCTTTCGCGGTATATGCTGATATTCAGTAGATTTCTAAGATCTACTGTGCTCTTGGATGTTCCGGTTGGCTCAGGAGCAACTAGTAACAGTGGCCTCGGCACGATAGCTTGCGATATGTTACGTTTGGCTAGGTTATGTTATCTCTGGCTAGGTTTGGATATCATCGCCTTTTCTGCTATACACTGCGGCTCTACGGATTTCTGCGCTCTACTCTTCAATGTTCTGCTCTGACTGGCTATGTGGATACCAGCAATACAAGTCGCGTCACGTTTGGAGTGGTCGCGTTACGTTTGGATACGATAAGTTTGGCTACGTAAGTATGGGATATCTTTGACTTTTGTGCCGTGCTCTGCTATTCGCATAATTTCTGCGCTTTAATGTGCCATAATATGCTCCGATTGGATCTGTGGTGGCCAGTAATTGTGGTCTTGGCGCGTTAGTTGTATTTATGCTACATATTTTTGGGTTAGGTTAGGAAGATTTGGTTAGGGTTTCTCTGACTTTTGTAGTGTACACAGCTATTCGGTGCATTTACGTGCTATAGAATGATCTACAATATTACGCTCGTCTCTGGGGAGCGAGCAGCGGTGGTCAGGGCACGTTAGTTTGAGTTAGGTTACGTTTGGTTTGATTAGTTTAGGCTAAGTTTGGTGGTGATAGCTTTGACTTTCGAACTATACACTATTATGTGGTGGATTCCTGTGCCCTACTGCGCTCTACTATATTGTGCTTGCTTTGGAGCGCCTGCAGCAGTGGTCGCGACACTATGTGATGTGCAATACTACGTTCCGTTAGGTCAGTCTGGGCCAGGCTATGGCAGGATATCTTCGACTTTTGCGCTATTCACTGCAACGGGGTGGACTTCTGCGCTCGACTGTGATCTAGTACATTCTGCTTTCCTCTGTGGAGGCCAGCAATAGTGGTCTTGCCAAGTTAGCTTGAGTTGTATTACGTTCGACTAGGTTAGGGGAGGCTACTTTGTCTTTTGTGACTTTCACTGCTATTCCATGGATTCCAGTGCTCTATTGTTCACTAATATGCTCTGACTGGAGCCGGGGCGGCCAGCAATATTGGTCTCGTAACTTTATGTTGAGACAGACTACGTCCCGAATGCTTAGGTTTTGTCAAGTTTGGTCAAGATATGTTTGACTTTTGTGCGGTACACAGCAATCAGGTGGAATTCTGCGCTCCGTTATGCTCATGTATATTCTGCTTGGCTTTGTGAAGCCATCAATAGTGGTCTCGGCACGTTAGGTTGTGCTATGCTACGTTCGGTTATGTTACGTTTTGTGTTGTAAGGATTGGATAGTTTGGAATTTTGTGCTGTATACTGCTATCCGCGGATTTCTGCGCTCCCCAGTGTTCTAATATTTTCTGCTTTGATCTGGGGAGGCCAGCAATGGTAGCCGCGGCACGTTAGGTTGAGATAGGTTACTCTCGGTTAGGTCAGGTTATGTTAAGCATGGACAGGTTTACCCAGACTTTCGTGCAATGCACTGCTATCCGGACGGTATCTGCGCTCCACTGCGCCCTACTTTTTTCTGATTAGCCCTTAGAATGCCAGCAGCATTGGTCTCGGCACGATAGGTTGTGTTAGGTTACGTATGGTCGGTTTAGGTTAGACTATGTTCCGTAAGTGTAGATTTTGCATTCGTGCTGTACACTGTATTCCGGTGGACCTCTGCGCTCGACTGTGCTTCACTATATTCTGCTCGGCTCTGAGGAGGACACCAAGAGTGGTCGCGGCACGTTACGTTTAGGTAGTCTGATTTTGGTTATGTTACGTTAGCCAGAGTTAGGTCTAGCTAGATATGACTTTTGTGCTAAACACTGGGCTTCTATGGATTTCGGCGCTCTACTGTTCTACAGTAAGCTTTGCTCGACGCTGGGGAAAGCAGCAATTGTGGAAGCGGTGCGTCAGGCTCAGTTATGCTACGTATGGATACGTTAAGGTTGGATATATTAAGATAGGGTAGCATTGACTTTTCTACTATACACTGCAATACGGCGGACTTCTGCGCTCTACTGTGCTCTGTTTTGTTCTGCTTGGGACTGGTGAGCGCAGCAATAATGGTTTCGGCACGTTATGTTGGGTTGAGCTACGTATGGTTAGGTTAGGCTGGTTCAGGTATGGTTTGTATATCTTTGACTTAATGGCCATACATTGCCATGCGGTGGATATCTGCACTCTACTGTTCTGTAGTATGTTCTGCTTGGCTCTGTGAAGGCCAGTAATAGTTGTCTCGGCACGCTAGTTTGAGCTATAATGCTTCCGGTTATGTTACGTTTGACGAGGTTGTGATAGGGTAGTATAGACTTTTGCGCTGTACACAGCTTTCCGCGGACTTCTGCTATCGACTGGGTCCTTGCATTTCCTGCTTGCATCGCGGGGGAGGGGGGGGGCAACATAAGTGGCCCCGGCACGTTAGGCTGGGATATGTCACGTATGGTTTTGTTAGATTTGTTAGAACTCCGCCAGGTAATCTTCGACTTTCGTGCTATACACAGCAGTTCGGACGATTTCTGCTCTCGAATCTGCTCTACTATATTCTGCTTGGCCCTGTGTGGGGAAGCAATAGTGATCGCGGCCCGCTAGGCTGTGCTAGGTTACGTTTGGCTAGCTTAGGACAGGTTACCCTAACTTTTTCTATATACACTGCTATTCGTCGGATATCTGCGCTCTAATGTGCTCTAATATGCCTTGCTTGGCACCAAGGAGGCCACTAATAGAGGTCGCTGCATGTTATATTGTGTTATGCTATGTTCGCTTAGTCTAGGTTTGCGGTAGCCTTGACTTCTGTGCTATATATTTCTTTTCGTTGGATTTCTGCATTCTACTGTACTCTAACATGTTCCGCTTGTATCTGGGGATCCCAGCAATACATGTCTTATCACGTTATATCGAGTTACACTACGTTTAGGTAGGCTAGGATATGACAGGTTAAGACAGGTTATCCTCCACTTTTATGCTTTGCACGGTAATACAGTGGATTTCTGCTCCCTCCTGTGATCTAGTATATTCTGCTTGGATTTGGAATCGCCAGAAATAGTGGTCTCGTCGCGTTAGGTTGGATTATGCTACGTTTTCTTGTGTTACGTTTTGCCAAGCTAGGATAAAATGGATTAGACTCTTGCGCCATTCACTGCCATTAGTTGTACTTTTGACATCTACTGTGCTCTAATATGTGCTGCTTGTATCTCGGCTGGCCAGTATGGTGGTCTCTGCACGATAGGTTTATTCAGCATCGGTTCGTTAGGTTAGGTTCGGAAGGCTTGGCTAGGATTTCTTTGACGTTTGTGCTGTACACGGCTGTCCGGCGCATATCTGCCCTCTACATAGCTCTACTATACTCTGCTCGATTCGAGGGAGCAAGCAATATATATCGTGGAAGGCTCTGTTGGGTTAGCTGTCGTTTGGTTGTCCTAGGTTAGGCTAAGTTTGGTCATTGCAGCTTTGACTTTCGTGCAATGTACTGCTAGTCGGCGCACTTCTGTCATCTGCTGCGCCCTACTACATTCTGCTTGGCTACGGGGAGTCCAGGAGCAGTGGTCGCTGCAGGTTACTTTCAGCTATGCAACTTTCGTTTGAGTTAGGCGAGGCCAAGTTATGTTAGGATATATACGGGTTTTGTGCTATTCACTGCAATGCGGTGGATTTTGCGCTCTGCTGTGCTGTAGTATATTCCGCTTGGCCCTGAGGAAGCTCGCAATACTGTTCTTAGCAGGTTGAGTTGAGCTATGCTGCGCTCGGTTAAGTTGTGTTTGGTGGGGTTAGGATAGTATAGCCTAGACTTTTGTGCTATACACTCCTATCTGCAGATTCCTGCGCTCAACTGTTTTCTACTATTTTTTGCTTGGCTCCTTGTAGGCCAGCAATAGCGGTCTCGGCACGTTACGTTCAGCTAGGTTATGATTGGTTAGGATAGGTTTTGTTACGTTAGGTCAGGATATCTTCGACTCTTGCGCTGTTCACAGAATTGCGGTGGATTTCTGCAGTCTACCCTGCTCTGGTAGCTTCTGCTTGTCTCTGTGCATGCCAACAATAATTGTCTCACCATGTTAGGTTGAGTTTCGTTGCATTTGGATATGTTACGTTTGGCTAGATTAGGATAGGCTACTTCGAGCTTTGTGCTGTACACTGCTATTCGTTGGATTTCTGCATCCTACTGTGCTCGTATATGTTCTGCTTTGCTCTGGGGTGTCCAGGAATATTAGTTTCGTCACGTTACGTTGAGTTACAGTACGTTTGGACAGGTCAGGATTGGTCAGGTTAGATAAGGGTGTTTTCCACTTTTTTGCATTGCACTGCATTGCCGTGGACTCCTGCGCTTTACTGTACTGAAGTATATTCTGCTTGACTTCAGAGAGGCCAGCAGTAGTGGCCTGAGAGCGTTAGGTTGAGTTAGGCTTCGTTTGCTTATGACACGTTAGTTATGTTAGGAGAGAGTAGCTTCGACTTTTAAGCCATACCCCGCCATTCGTTAGATTTCTACCATCCGCTATGCACAATTATTTTCTGATTGGCTACGCGGTGGCAAGGAATTGTGGTCTCGTCACGCTATGTCATGTTACATTACGTTTGGTTTGGTTAGGTTAGGTAAGCATAGGTCACGATTTGTTTCACTTATGTGCTATACACTGCTATGCCGTGGGTCTATGCGCTCTACTGTGCTCTAACATCTTCTGCTTGGCACCAAGGTGGCAAGAGATTGCGGTCTCGGCACGTTAGGTTGTGTTACCCTAATTTGGCTGCGTCCCGTTCGTTTGGGATAGGCTTAAGTAGCTCTGACTTTTCTGATATACACTGCGGTTCTATGAATACCTGCGTTGTACTCCCCACCAGTGTGCTCTGATTAGCACTGTGATGGCCACCATTAGTGGCCTCAGCAGGTTATGCTGATCCAGGTTACATTCGCTTAGGTAGGGTTAGGCTAAGTTTGGTTAGAATACCTTTAACATTTGTGCTGTACACTGCTACCCAGTGGCAGTGCTTCGCTCTGCGGTTGGCAGCAATGGCTATCTCGGCACGTTGGTTCGAGTTAAGCTATGCTTGGTTATGTCCTGTTGGTTTGGGTCAGGTTTGGGTAGGACAGACGTATCTGATATACACTACGGTTCTATGGATACCTGCGTCCCACACTCCACCAATGTGCTCTGCTCGACTCTGTGGAGGCCAGCAGTAGTGGTCGTGGCGCGTTAGGTTGAGGTAGGTTACGCTTGGTTATGTTGCAGTTGGTTCGGTTCGGAGAGGGCAGCTTTGTCCTTAATTATATATTCTGCTGTTAGGAGGACTTCTGAGTTCTACAGTGTTGTAATATTTTCAGCTTGGCTCTGGGAAGGACAGAAATAGTGTTATTGTCTCGTTATGTTGAGTCAGATTACGTCCGGTTAGGTTGGTTTACGATATGCTTGGAAAGGATAGCTTTAACTTTTGTGCTGCACACTGCTCTTCGATGTATTTCTGTGCTCTACAGTGCTCTAGTATAACCTGCTTGGCTCTCGGTAGGGCAGCAATAGCGGTCTCGGCATTTTAGGCTGAGTTATTCTATGTTTAGCTATGTTCTCTCGGTTTGGGTTAGGCTTGGGTCGCTTTGACATTTCTGATCTACACTGCGATTCTATGGATTTCTGCTGTCCAGCCCTACACTAACGTAGTCTGATTGCCCATGTGGAGGCTAGCAATGATGGTCCCGGATCGTTAGGTTGAGTTGCGATACGTTCGGTTATGTTGAGATTGCCTATGTTAGGAGAAGATACCTTTAACCGGAGTGCTATAGTTGCGCTATTATGTTGATATCCGCGCCCTACTATGCTCTAATAGGTCCGGCTTCGCTTGTGTGGGGGGGGGGGCAGAATTGCGTACCCGGCACTTTAGGTTGAATGAGGCTATGTTTGGTTACGATCTGTTGGCTTGGGTTAGGCCAGGTTTGTCTAGTATAGCTGTAACTTTTGTCCTGTACACTGCTATTCGGTGGACATCTGCGCTTTACTGTGCTCTGGTATGTCCTGCTTGGATCCGGGGAGGGCTGCAATAGCTGTCTCGACACGTTATGTTGAGTTAGGCTATGTTTGGTTATGTTCGGTTAATATGGGTTAGGTTCGGGTAGCTTTGAGATTTCTGACTCACACTGCCATTCTAATGTTTTGCGCGTTCTACTCCACACTAATGTGTTCTGCTTGGCTCCGGGGTGGCCAGCTATAGTGGTCGCGGCGGGTTATTTTTAGTAAGCTTACGTTCAGTTATGTCGCGATTGCGTAGATTCGGAAAGAATAGCTTTGACTTTCGTGCTGTGGTCTGCTATTAGGTGGATTTCTGCTCCCTACACTACTCTAATATTTTCAGCCTGGCTCTGGTGAGAACAGCAATAGTTGTCTCTGTGCGTTATGTTGAGACAGGTTGCGTTCTGCTACGTAGGATTAGGATAAGTTTGCTTAGGATAGCTTTACTTTTTTTGCTCTACACTGATATTCGGTGGAATTCTGTGCTCTTCTGTGCCGCAGCATGGCCTGCCTGGCTCTGGGTGGGGGAGCAGGGGTAGTAGCGGTATCGGCAGGTTAGGCTGAGTTACGCTGTGCTTGGCTATTTTCGGTTCGTTCGGGTTAGCTTTGGGTAGCTTTGACTTTTTTGATATACACTGCGATTCTATGAATTTCTGCGTTCTACTCTCCAATAATGCGTTCCGCTTGGCTTTTGTTAAGGCCAGCAATAGTGATCGCGGCACGCTAGTTTGTGTAACGTTTCGTTTGGTTAAGTTACGATTAGTTTGGTTTGGAGTGGATAGTTTCGACCTTAGCGATATAGTCTGCCATTAGGTGGATTTCTCCGCCCTACAGTGCCCAAATATTTTCTGCTTTGCTCTGGGAAGGCCAGCAATAGTGGTCCCGGCACGATACGTTGTGTCTGTCTGGGCTCGGTTACTTGGGGTTGGTTACGATAGCTTTAACTTTTATCCTGTACACTGCAGTTTGGATGATATCTGCGCCCTACTGTCCTTTAATATGAGCTGCTTGGATCTTGGTTGGGCATCATCAGCGTTCTCTGCACGTTGGGTTGCGATAGGCTACGTTTTGCTTTGTTCTGTTCGTTCGGGTTAGGTTTGGGCAGCTATGACTTTTCAGATACATACTGCGCTTCGATGGGTTTCTGCGTTCCACTCTCCACTAATGTATACTGCTTGGCTCCGGGGAGGCCAGCAATAGTGGCCGAGGCAGGGTACGTTGAGTTATGCAACGTTTGGTTACGTCATGTGAGGCTACACTTGTTAAGGTTGGCTTCGACTTCCGTGCTATACAACATCATCCGGCAGTTGCCTGTCATCTGCTGCGCACTTCTGTATTCTGTTAGGCTCTGGAGAGTCCGGCAGCAGTGGCCGTGGCACGCTCTGTAGAGTGACGCTACGTTTGGGTTGGTTAGGATTGGTCAGGTTATGTTAGGATACCTTCGACTTTTGTGCTATTCACTGCAAGGCGTTGGATATATGCACACTACTGTGCTCTACTACACTCAGGTCGTCTCTTTGGAGGTCAGCAATAATTGTCTAACCGTGTTAGGTTGAGTTAGGTTGAATTCAGTTGCGTGTGGATATGTTACATTTGGGTAGGTTAGGACAGGCTACCTTGGCTTTTTTGCTTTACACAGCTCTTCCGTGGGTTTCTGTGACCTTCTGCGCTCTACTATGTTCTGCTCGGATCTGTGGTGGCCAGTAATAGCGGTCTCGGCAAGGTATGCTGGGTTTTATTACTTTTCGCTAGGGTAGGTAAGGAAGGCTTGATTAGAATTTCTTTGCCTTTTTTCATTTGCACTGCTATTCCGCGGATTTCTGCGCTCCGTATTGCTCCACCATACTCTGCTCGGCTCTGGGGAGGCGAGAAATAGAGGCTGCGGCACGTTTGGCTGAGTCGGGTTACGTTTCATTATGTTTGGTTAGGTCAGGTTAGGTTAGTGTATCTGCGATTTTTGTGCTATACACACCTATGCGACGGGTTTTTGCGCCCTACTGTGCTGTAGCACAATCTGGTTGCCTCTGTGGATTCCAGCATTATTGGTCTCGTCACGCCATGTTTAGTTGCACAGCGTTGGTATATGCTAGGTAAGGTCAGGATAGGTCAGTGTATGTTTGACTTTCCTGCTATACACTGCAATGCGGTGAATCTCTGCGCTTTGCTGTGCTCTATCATGTTCTGCTTTTCTCTGGGCAGGCCAGCAATAGTGGTCTCGGCACGTTAGGTTGAGCTATGCTATCTTCGGTTTTGTCGCGTTTGTTGAGGTTAGGATATTGCAGATACGACTTTTGTGCTATACGCTGCTATACGCGGACTTCTGCGCTCTACTGTCTTCTAATATTTTCAGCTTGGCTCTGTGAAAGCCAGCCGTAGTGTTCTCGGCACGTTTGGTTCAGTCGTGTTACGTTCGATTAGGTTAGGTTATGAAGGCTTGGTTAAGATTTCTTGGACGTTTGCGCTGCACACTGCTACAATGTCGATTTCTACGCTCTACATTGCTCTACTAGAATCCGCTCGACACTGGGGAGCCGAGAAATTGTGTTCGTGGCACGTTAGGTTGCGTTAGGTTACGTTCGAATAGGATGGGTTATGTTTAGTTTGGTCAGGATAGCATTGTCTTTCTTGCAATACACGGCTTTCGGTGGATTCCTGTGGTCTGCAGTGCTCTACTGTGTTCTGCTTGTCTTCGCGTATGCCAGCAGCAGTGGTCGCGGCACGTTCAGTTGAGTTACGCTACGTTTGGTTAGTTTAGGTTAGGATCAGTTTGGTAAAGGTAGCTTCGACTTTCGTGCCATATACTGTTATTTGGTGGACTTCTGCGCTTCATATTGCTCTACTTTTCTCTGCTAGAGTCTGGGGAGGCGACCAAGAGTGGTCCTGTCACGTCAGGTGGGTTACGTTCCGTTTGGTTAGGTTACGGTGTGTCAAGTTTGGTCAGGATAAATACGACTTTCGTGCAATACTCCGTTTTTCGGTGGATTTCTGCGAACGACTATGCTCTACTACATTCTGCTTGGCCCTGGGGAGGCCAGAAGTAGTGACCGCGGCACGTTACGTTGACGTAGGCTACGTTTGGTTAGGTTATGTTAGCTTGGGTTTGGTCTGGATGCATATGACTTTTGTATTATGCACTGTGATTCTATGTACTTCAGCGCCGTTCTGTCCTCTAGTACGTTCTGCTCTACTCCGTGGAGGCCAGCATTAGCGGTCGGGGTACGTTAGGTTGGGTTATGTTACGTCTGTTATGTTAACATTGGAAATATTAGGAGATGATATCTTCGAACTTTGTGCTATACACTGCTATTCCCTGCATTTCTGCTCTTAAGTGTGCTCCAGTATGATCTGCTTGGCTCCGAGGAGGCCAGTAATAGTGGTCTGGGGACGTTAGGTTGGGTTGTGTTACGTTTCGTTAGGTTAGGTTAGGAGGGTTCGATCAGGATTTCTCTGACTCTTGTGCAATACACTGATATTTGTTGGATTGCTGCTGTCTACGTTGTTCTACTACTCTCCGCTCTACTCCGGGGCGAGCAATAGGGGCCGTGGCATCTTAGGTTGCGTAATATTATGTTTGGCCTTGTTAAGTTGGCTTAAGTTTGGTTACGATGGCCTTGACTTTCGTGCCATACACTGCTCTTCAGTGGACTGCAGTCATCTACATTACTCTACTACATTCTGCTTGGCCCCGGGAATGCCAGTAGCAGGGGTCGCAGCACGGTATGTCGAGCTATGCTACGATAGGTTAGGTTAGGATAGGACAGGTTAGGCTACGGTACCTACGACCTTTGTGCTATACACTTCTATTCGGCTGATTTCTGCGTCACACATTGCTCTACTATACTCTGCTCTACACAGTGGAGGCGAGCAATAGTGTTCACGGGACGTTAAGTTTAGTTACGTGACGTTTGATTAGGTTATGTTAGGTTACGTTTGGTTATGATAGCTTCGACTTTCCTGCTATAACCTGCTATTCGGTGAATTTCTGCGCCCTGATGTACTCTAAAATGCTCTGCTTGGCACTACGAAGGTCATCAACATAGGTCACGGCACGTTATGTTGAGTTAGACTTCTCTTGGCTAGGTTACGATGGTTCAGGTTAGGTTATGGTATCTTTGACTCTTTCGCTGTTCACAGAATTGCGGTGGATTTCTGCGGTCTCCCTTCTCTGGTACCTTCTGCTTGTCTCTGTGCATGCCAACAATAATTGTCTCGCCATGTTAGGTTGAGTTTCGTTGCATTTGGATATGTTACGTTTGGCTAGGTTAGGATAGGCAACTTTGAGCTTTGTGCTGTACACTGCTATTCGTTGGATTTATGCATTCTACTGTGCTCGTATATGTTCTGCTTGGCTCTGGGGAGTCCAGGAGTATTTGTTTCGTCACGTTACGTTCAGTTACAGTACGTTTGGACTGGTCAGGATTGGTCAGGTTAAATTAGGGTGTTTTCCACTTTTTTGATTTGCACTGCATTGCCGTGGACTTCTGCGCTCTACTGTACTGAAGTATATTCTGCTTGGCTCCAGAGAGGCCAGCAGAAGTGGCCTGATAGCGTTGGGTTGAGTTAGGCTTTGTCTGCTTATGACACGTTAGTTATGTTAGGAGAGAGTAGCTTAGACTTTTATGCCATACACTGCTATTCGGTGGACTTCTGCCATCTACTGTGCTCAATTATTTTCTGCTTGTTTCCGGGTTGGCAAGGAATAGTGGTCTCCTCACGCTATGTTATGTTTCACTGCGTTTGGATTTGTAAGGTTAGGTCAGCTTAGGTCAGGATGTGTTTGACTTATGTGCTATACACTGATATGCCGTGGGTCTATGCGCTCTACTCTACTCTAATACTTTCCGTTTGGCTCCAGCGTGGAAGGAAATAGCGGTCTCGGCACGTTAGGGTGGGCTACGACACGTCTGGTTATGCTACGTTTGGTGAGGTTCGGAGAGGGTAGTTTAGACATTTGTGTCATACACTGCTATTCGGTGGATTTCCACCCTCCACTATGCTCTAATATGTTCTACTTGGCTGTGCGGCTGCCAGAAACTGTGGTCTCGGCACGTCAGTTTGAGTAATGTTACGTCTTGGTAGGTTACGTTGGGATGATCTGGTTAGGATTTCCCTTTTTGTGCTATACACTGCTGTTCGTTGGTTTTGTGCGCTCTACATTGCTCTTCCACATTCTGCTCCGCTTTGGGTAGGAGGGGAATAGCGGCCGTCGCACGTTACGTTGAGTTAGGTTATGCTTGGATAGGCTAGGTTAGTTTAGGTTTGACTAGCGTTGCTTTGACTTTCGTGCTATAGACTGCTATTCGGTGGATTCCTGTGATCTACAGTGCACTGTTATATTCTGCTTTGCTTCGGGGATGCCAGCGGCAGTAGTTGCGGCACCCTATGTCGAGCTATGTGACGTATGGTTAGCCTATGTTAGGCCTGGAAAGGTTAGGATATCCAAGCCTTTGTGCTATACACTGCTATTCGGTGGATTTCTGTGCTCTACATTGCTCTATTCTATTCTGCACGACTCTGGGGTTTCGATTAATCACGGTCGCGGCACCTTAGGCTGAGTTAGGCTACATTTGGTTAGTTTAGGTTATGTTAAGGTAGGTAAGGATAGCTTCGACTTTCGTGCTATAAACTGTTGTACGGTGGATATCTGCGCTAGGCTGTGCTCTACTATATAGTGCTTGGCCATATAGAGGCCACCAATAGTGGTCGCGCGAGTCATATTGATGTAGGCTACGTTTGGTTAGGATATGTTATTTGGGTTAGGCTTGGATAGATATGACTTTTGTGCCATACACTGCGGTTCTATTTATTTCTGCGCGCTACTGTCCTCTGATATGTTCTGCTCTACCCTGGGGAGGCCAGCCGTATTGCTCGCGGTACGTTAGGTTTATGTATGTAACATTTTGTTATGTTAAGTTTGTATAGATCAGAATAGGATTGCCTTAGCTTTTGTGCTGCACGCAACTCATCGGTGGATTTCTGCCATCTACCGTGCTCTAGTACGTCCTGCTTGGATCTGGGCATGGCAGCACCAACATTGTCTGCATGTTAGGTTGAGTTATGCTACGTTTGGCTATGTTCCGTTCACTTGGGCTAGGTTTTGTGTAGCTTCGACTTTTCTGGTATTCACAGTGTCCCTATGGTTTTCTGCGTCCTACTCATCACTAGCGTGTTCCGCTTGGCTCTGGGCAGGCCAGCAATATTGGTCGCCTCGCATTAGGTTGAGTTAGGTTGCGTTTGGTCCAGTTACGATTGGCTAGGTTGGAGCGGATAGATCTGACTTTAGAGCTATAGTCCGATAATAGGTGGATTTCTGCCTTCTACAGTACTTTAATGTTTTCATCTTGGCTCTGGGAAGGCCACCACTAGTGTCCTCGGCACGTCATGTTGGGTCATGTTACGACCGGTTAAGTTTGGTTAGGCTATGTTTGGTTAGG
>NW_016909126.1:0-1036 GCF_001483705.2 Eufriesea mexicana
ATATTAGGAGGTGCTAGCTTCGACTTTTGCGCTGTACACTGCTATTGCCGCGGTCTACAGTGCCCTAGCATGTTCTGCTTTGCACTGAGAAGGCCAGCAATAATGTTCTCTGCACGATATGATGAGATAGGTTACGTTCGACTACGTTAGGTTATGATAAGTATGACCAGGATAGCTCCTACTTTTGCCCTATGCCCTGCAACTCGGTGGATTTCTGCGCTCTACCGTGTTCTAGTCTGATATACTTCACTCTGGGAATGGCAGAGATAGTGATCTCTACTCGTCTGGTTGAGTTATTTTGCGTTTGGTTATGTTACGTTTGGTTAGATTATGATAAGGGGCAATAACTTTTATGCTATACACAGCTCTTCTGTGCATTTCTGCTCTCTACTGTGCTCTATATTCTGGTTGGCTCTGAGGGGGCTAGTAATAGTGGTCTCGGCACGTTCGTTTGAGATATGCTACTTTCGTTTATGTTATGTATGGCTATGTTAGGACAGGGTAACTTCGACTTTTGCGCTGTACACTGCGATTCTATGGATTTGTGGTCTCTGCTCCACTCTAATATGCTCTACTTGTCTCTTGGGAGCGCAGAAATAGTAGTCTCGGCACGTTTGGTTGAGTTAAACCACTTTCGGTTGTATTATGTACGGTTATGATAGGACAGGGTAACTTCAACTATTGCGGTACGCGCTGCGATTCTATGGATATCTGCTCTCTGCTCTCCTCTAATATGTTCTACTTTGCTCTGCGGATGGAACAATAGTGTTCTCGGCACGTCACGATGGGATGGGCTACGTTTGGTTAGGGCATGTTTGTTTGGGTTAGGTTTGTATAGCATTGACTTTTCTGCGATCTGCTGCGATTTAATGTATTTCTGGGCGCTACTCTGCTCCACTGCGTTCTGTTCGACGCTGGTGCGGCCAGCAATGGTTGTCTCGTCAAGTTTGGTTGAGTTATGTTGCGTTTGATTACGTCAAGCTCGGTTAGGCTAGGATATCATAGCTTTAACTTCGTGCTGTGCAATCCCTTTCGG
>NW_016909127.1:0-16450 GCF_001483705.2 Eufriesea mexicana
AAACACATTTTTTAATATTTTGTCGCATAGCCTCTTTGTTTCAATACGTGCCTCAATCTGTTGAGCATATTATAAATGATTTTATCCAAATAATTCGTACTAATAGCTGTTGCGGCCCTAGGACCGTAATGTCCCGGATCAAACGGAGGACGGTTTTATGTCTTTATTGTTAGCGTCCCTTGACTAGTATATACTCATCGTCACATAAACCACCGTTGGATAAACCGCAACAAGGACCCAAATTATTTAAACTTTCGCCACCACAGCAGGACGTCGAAACTAGCACACACCCCAAATATTATTCGCAACCACTCAGTAGACAGACGAAGCTTATAAAACCACCGTCAGAGTGGTCACGAGAGAGTTCTCTTGAACATCTCAAAAAAACCGGACAATTATCACGACCATACTATCAACTCAACGCAGGAGACAGTCTACTATAGAACTTTGTAGTTCAACCATAACCAGGCCTAGCTTTATTAATTTAGAGTAGACTGCATCCCAGCAACATTGCCGCATCAGCGTAAACGGGCCTTACAGCTCCGCGAAACTCCCCGAGCTAGTTGCAGTATTCGGGACGCAACAATAGCAGTCCACTCTTCCAGCAACCTTTGTTTTAATTCCTCTTTTGAGTTAATTGCTGTCCTTCGTATTCTGCGATTTAACGTATCCATAAATTTTCAATGGGATTGGGATCCGGCGATTGTAGCGAAGGATGAAGAACTTTCGGGCAACGATAAAGCAAGAATTCTTAAACAATACGTGCTTTATGTTTGGGGTCGTTATCCTGGTAAAACTTAAAGTTGTTGCGAATTCCCATTATTTCTGCAATATTTAATAAATTATTTTTCAGTAGGTGTAAGTAACAGTTTTTGTCCATGATAGTATGAATAAAAACTAAATTACCAATTCCTCTAGTCGAAATACAGCCCCAAACCATCACGCTGCCTCCGCCATGTTTTACGGTACCTCTCATGTTTCGATGGTGGAACTCTTTATTCGCTTTCCGTCACGTTATATTTCCCGATAAAAGCAAATTTAACATCCACATCTCGATACTAGGTGTTTCTATTTCGCGCGTTGAAAGGTCTAGCGTTTATAAGGACCCTTGGTAGGGCTATATATTTTGCTATTATTTTATGTGAATAATGGAATTTCCGACTTTGAAGCGTAAGGGTACAATTTTAAACAATTAGGATAGGTAAACAATTTTCGGGATAACGAGCTGAATTATTGTCCCATACTGCAGGTACTTGGCGTATATGGTGGCTAAGCGTCAATGTAGCATTGTATTTTACTTGGGATACGAGGTCTACTGGGTTACTTGGGATTGATGAAATATGGTATTTCATATTGAGAATAATTCCGATGTAAGGGTATTTCAAGAACTAACAGGTCCATTTTATTTATTTCCATCTATGATTTTAATTTGGATCTCGAATAAACACATATAGCTGAAAGTAATTTAATTTCCGTATTTTTCTGTTCAATTTACATAAAGTGGAATGTTTCGTCCGAAAATTCAGCATAAATAATTCGGACGGGATTCTGCGTCCTTTTTACAAACGCACTGTTTTTTTTTCTTTTTTTTTTTAATTTACAAAGAAGTACGGTTACAAGCCCTGCTGTGATTTTATGCGATATTTTAGAGTGATTGCCCCTTCACCGGCGGTCTCGAGTGTTTTATATTTTCCGATGTGATCGTGATTGGTGAAAGTGTCGTGTAAGTGTTGGATATCTCTCTTTTCATTGGTGACATGATTGCCGGAGGGTGTGTCGAGGAGGCTTAGGTATTCACGAGTCTTTTAACCCATTCCAGGCCGATAGCACTCAGTGTGTGCAATTGATTTCCGAGGCTATAAGACCGGCGCACACCGGCGCGAAAGAACAAACGATAGCGCCAAATCCTTTGTCGGGATGTCTGTGACAATGCCGAAAGATCAAGGAGGAACACGTGTATATGAAAAGAGAGCGGACATGGTATTCTCTTCGAAATAATTTTGTCCAGTATTCACTTTAAACACGTTTATAATTAAATTAATATTCTTCAATCATACGTATTAACTCAACCTTTTGAAAACGTGCAAATTTACTGAAATATCTATATTTATACTAATAATTTGTATATAATTCTCCCCATAAAAATCATTCAATATCTTAATAATTATATATTATATTTAATCTTTCATATTCTATTGTTCCATTCTTTGCTATACTGTGTGGAAATACTACCTATACTACCATACTATCTACCCCCGTGATTAAAAATTCCAACATAGAGGTGGAAAACGATGTCGTACACGTGACTCGTTGTTGGAGTGACAATGTTGGAGTTAAAGGGAATTATGTCGAATAAATTACTGACGATTTTAATAATTCGCGTCATGAATAATTCGTGTTATACGTTCTAGGTGTTAATTTCAGCTCGAATTCACCGATTATAGAAACATTTTCTTTAACCACGCGTCAAGTGTGAAAAAATTTCAAAATTTTATAAATTACACGTGCGAATAATTAGAATTAAAAATAGAAGTTATGCAGGATATTTTTAGACGTCGCCAGGTATAGAGGTCCCGTTAGCGTCTGGCGGCCAGACGAGTCTCGGGAAGTTGGGGCCAGGCCACGTGAGGTAGCCTCACTCAACCCCGATTTACCCTATTGTAAACTGGGGGTGACGCGTTCGTGGGCACCTCTCGGGATGGGGTCCCGCGTGAGTGACCCTGCGGAGAGCCTAACCTGAAGGAGGAATCCCTTCCGCCCCAGAGCGTTACGCGGAGGGAGGTTTCTCCCCCTTCGGGGGAGGTCCTTGCCTTCCAGACGGGCTTAAAGGGGCCCGCTCTGGAATATAGAGTCGGGATTCGAGATATTCATTAGAGAGTTGAGGTAGTCCTTGGGGGATTTGAGATAGTCATTAGAGAATTAAGATAGGCTTAGAGAGAGTCAAGATCCAGAATTGTGATTGCGAGAGTTACGCGTTATTGAGAGTTGAATCGAAAATACAGACTGCAGTGAATCTGAGTATTCCAAGGTACTCTCCAGCGAGTAGAAACTGTGTGACTCTACGGTTAAACACGAAATAAATGAGAATAAAAATGCCAATAACGCAAATATAAAGATTAATAAATACTTTTAATCCATAGCATGCTCGCTTAACTTTGGAATCGCATTATGCCTTTTAAACGCTTTCGTCGGGTAAAATTACAAGTACTTACTGGTCCAGTTTAAATATCCGTCGACTTTTGAAACTTTGTTTAAAAACTGATTAGAAACAGCAAAGTGATGCGTAGTTCTTCAAGTTTCTTCTTTGATGCTCTTCTCGACCTACTCTGTTAATCTTTTCACGCTGTCCTTTTCATGGAATCCAGTTCTGAAGGTATTTCGAGATGCCAACATTTCTACTATCTCTACGTTCTAACATTTGTTACCTTGATATTTCCAATTTATTCCTCGCGAATCACCGAAACATTTCGTTAACAAAACTCCTCGACAGCTTAAGAAACTTTTTATTCTTCACGAACGAAATTCAAAAAATGAAACAAAAAAATGTAGAAAAACAGTTTTATTTATAATGAATAAATAAGATTATTTACCATTAAAATTTACGCAAACAAGTTCATAAATTAGCGCTGCAACTCCGACTTTGGTCAGTCTGTTGGAACTCGGATTAAGAACGAGTTCTGCAAGATACGTGTTCTGCAACGAGGCTACGTCGGAAAATACAATAACTATGTATCGGCGGAGAGGAATAAGAACTGCCTA
Source organism: Eufriesea mexicana (assembly GCF_001483705.2). Lineage (NCBI taxonomy): Eukaryota > Metazoa > Arthropoda > Insecta > Hymenoptera > Apidae > Eufriesea > Eufriesea mexicana. Next base: position 3,760 of record NW_016909127.1, read on the forward strand.
CGTACAGCTTTCGGAGCTGCTTGTATATTCTTACTTTTTCGAAGGGTGAAAATGTCCATTGGCCCTTAGTCAAGGTAGGAATGAGTAAGATGTTTTGAACTCTGACGTTGGACCGTTGGTCATCCAACAAGTCTATTGGTATATTTGGAAATAAAATAATGATATTATTGACCGTAAATTCTTACCTTATTGACCATAACATTTGGTAAACCGATTTGTTGCATTATTTATACAATATCGTATTCCATAATTCGCTGATTTTCAACAGATATAAACTCATTTTTCTCAATTATCCACTACCACTGACACTTGTTCGTACCCATTAGCTTCCCGAACCATAACTTGCGATGATGCGCTGTATTTCCTAATTCCCCAGTTTCCGATTCCGCGAATTTCCTTCACGATTCAATCTGCAATACAATTTATGTACCGGAATAACAAAGCTGTTTATGCGAAATTCAACAGGAATTAAACGAAATATCAAATAATTATTAGAACTTCAATGATATAGGTTATGCGGATTATGCATACACAGATAAAGTCGCAATAACAGATTGAAATTTCGGTCTAAGTAGGTTAAGTAGCTAAATGCACATATGGATTTAATGAAACTAATATCAGTTTGCTAGTGAAGAGTTGAATATACGGATATGAGATTTAATTTATCAAATATTTCCACTTGATTATTATAGATTATGAATAGATGTTTCTATTCTTTCTCTTTTCTGAATAAATTTCTGTAGTATAAAGTGTTAAAGTTTATTTTATTCCATTCCTGAATAATGAAAATTAATATGCAGAATATTTCTGAGAAAAATGTCACTGTTGCTTACATATTTATCAGTTTTGCTTGGTTCTATGTGTTTTTCGATAATGTACTGAATATATTAAATTTTTATTAAATATTATCGTCTCTTATTTTCTTCTCTCTGAATTTTCATGCACAGGTCTGGTTAATTGAATTGGAGATGAGAGTCGTTCGCTTAATTGCTCTTAGCTGTCTTCTGATCTTCTGTTGTTCTTTCGTGTAAAACGTGAAAAGCACGTAATAAGAACACATTACACGTGAAAATATACATACATTGTATTCCTAACGAAAGGTACGAACTTGTTACTTTCGTGTCATTTGCAATAGTTTCAACGTCACACTTGGATGGAACGCGATAATTAATCTATTCGCAAATACCGTTATCGAATAACTAGACAAATATACTTAGATAATTAGTACGTAACTTTAAAAAGCTTTCGCACCGTTCTCCATAGTTCTCATAAGAATTGCAAGTGGATCCAATCAGGCTTTAACAGCTATTTAATATTTTTCTAAATAAAATTAAAATTTACAACCTGACTTTCATTAGCTTCTACATGAAAATAGCTACATATATGAGATATTCATAGGCTAAAGTAACAAACTCCATTTAAAGAAATTTTTTCAATTTTGGTGTCACGTTTCCTTTCAAGCAGTTAATCAACTTGTTAAATGGCTGACACATATACGTATCGTTACGAAAACATGAAAATCAGGATTTCTCAAACTTTTCTGACTTACGGCTATCTGTTGGAGGTCAGTACCTTATCCTTCCTCTATCTTCTTCAAATGCCCGAAAGATTTAAATTTGTGACAAAATACACGCGTTTATGTATTTGCATTCTCCTCTTTTAACCACAAAAATTAAGCATTGGATCTTCTAAGAGTCGTACAACTCCCGTTTTCGAGCAGCGGTCGTAAAACGAGCGCGCGGATTTGGGGGTGTCGGTGGCAGCGAGCTTGTTGCAGCTTCTCCGTTACATCTCCTGAAATTTAATCTCCAGTGCCTGTTGCTCTGGTTACAGGAAAGGGGCGCTTATCTGCCTCGTCTTGCAGCTGGCAGTTTGATCGGATCGTAGGCAATGGGGTGAAGGCCAGGTTATCTGGGAAACCACTGTTGAAGAAGAAGGTACTGCCGACGTAGTGCCCGCGCAACGCAGTGAAAATTCTGGACAACTGTATCCATGGTTGGGCCTACAGATAACGCCGACGTAGTGCCCGCGCAACGCAGTGAAAATTCTGGACAACTGTATCCATGGTTGGGCCTACGTGCACTGCACCTCACGGGGTGGTTTTTTTTTTTGGGGGGGGGGGCACCCGTTGTGTTCGTCTCGAATTCCGGATGCTAACACAGCGCGGTGAGGATGGTCACGGTGGGTGTTTTAATGACTGTCAGTCTATCAGTTTCGAAGCAGAACTGAGTGACGAAATGGGTCCTCACATGGCCTATGAACCTCAAGGGTTGACAGCACACACTCTTTAACAGTCAACGGTCTGCATAACGCATCGTACAAGACTCAAGTCTCCGCGTACTTGTATCGCCAGGGAATAAAATATAAATCAAAGTATAAAGTAAAAATATATCTTTATAAACCCGATCTTTTTTACCACACATTTTTCAAAGATTTTCCTCGCGTAAAAAAAAAAGCAAAGAAAGGAGGATTGGCTATCGGTGGACTTTAGTTTGTGTCAGATGATTCGTGTCTGGTTTGGGGTTTGTGTGCAATTTTGCGTGATAAGAAATGTTATGGAAAGAAATCTTGCTTTTGTTAAGTATCAGTTGACTCAGAGTTAACTCCTGAATCATTGGTGAACTTTGGCCACAATTTTAGGTAATAGGTTACCTATGTCGCGTTCAACCTAAATTCTACAGCCGAAATGTCAATTGTTGTGAGAGGAGTCTTTATTTGGATGGCTGTTAGAGGACTGTTTAGTCATCTATAGGTGTTTACCTATGTACATCGGAGAAACTCCAGACCGGCTAACTTTCCCTTTTTATCCCTTACTCATCCTTATCGCCCTATTGCTCACTCGAACGTCGACCTTCCCTGCATCATCCTCTCTTAACCTTCGATCTGTGGATAAGCCCCACTTATTTCCTAATTCAGATATAAATATTGCCCATCATCCCAAAAGTCGAGTTAGTCTTGTACTAGTAGTCAGTTGGAGCCACGTTGTTAAAAAGATCTGGTACGTATTCGGCCGTATTATTACACTCAAAATTCGCCTGTAAGTTGTAACGAAAATAAAGACTTACTTGGAATACAACATGGCGTCATCCTGCATCGGGATCTATGTTTGCTTCGAGGAACCATCCAGCTTATTAATTCTCGAAACCGGGTTGAGTGACGCAATGGGTCGTTATAGGACTTACAAGAACCTGGTCGAAGGATTCGAGGGAACACTTTTTGATGATCCACTGTCTGCATCACGCATCTTAGAAGACTCATGCCTCCGTGCATTTGTACCGCAAGGAAATAAAATATAACCAAAGTTAAAAGTTCAATTTTATAAATCCGATCTTTACTACACAATGATGAGATTAAAAGCCAACCGACCTAAAATTGGTACGCGTAGGACGTCGGTGAGACGAATCTAGAGATTCTTATGTGGTAAATGATCGGGTTTATAGAGATTTAACTTTAAACTTTGACTATATTTGATTCTCTGGCGGTACAAATGTACGGACGCTTGAGTCTTGTGCGATGCGTGATGCAGAATGTTGATTGTCGAAAGAGAGTGTGTTCCCTCGAACCCTTCAGCAAGGTTCTTATAGGCCTTATGACGACCCATTGCGTCACTCAGTCCTGCTTCGAATATCAATAATCTTGATGGTCCTTCGAAGCAAACATAGATCCCGATGCAGGGTGACGTCATCCAAATAAAGACTCTAATAGTCCCATGCGTAAAGCGCTTTTTCGTCAGCGTACCGAACACACCTGGAAACGAAACTGTTCTTCCACCTTTTTTTTCGCTAATTCATTTTATAAATTTCTTCCAACATTGGATCTGTAAGCGATCTTAGAATAGACGACGTAAACAGTCAGGCGACAGGCAGCCTCTCCGACTGTTTACGGCTAAAACACTTGAACCCATCGATGGGGTGACGATCGGTTGAGGGGTGTCGAACCTTCTCGAGCCGAAAGATCGTCAGTAAAATAAAGACCTTTGGCGAAGAAAGTCTTCTGGACCACTAGCCCTATCTCCCTATCCTTCCGCTACAGATCAATTTTTCAATATTTCAAATTTGTAGTTTCTATATAGGTGGAGGAAATATTCGTTCATTTTTGAAGTACAGAAGCACTAGTTTAGAAGGCCGGTCCTTGCCGATTAACGCTACATCTAGCATAGGTATCGAAATCACTTGTTTCGGATATTTCAGTTTTGCTATTTCTGGAAACGTACAGCTGCTTTTCACAAAGTTAATACCAATCTTTATTCGAATAGAAAGTTGATTGTACATGGTCAGTAGTACAGAGCGTTTCGCTTGCTAGTGAACTCGGAAACAGCACTGCTTGTTCAGAGAACCGCTGCAATTGAAACTTCACAACCCACGCGTATCCACGTATCCACGTAAATATAATCACTGTCCATCTTCCTCAGATTATAATCCGATTACATCTGTGTGGAAACGCATGAGTATTTGATAATTATCGAAAAAAGGTCCCTTAACGTTGTTTTCCCCAAGCACTCTGCATAATTCAATTACGTATCTTGTATTATGCATTCGAAATTGACTCGATTTATCGTTGGTATGAACGAAAACTTTGTGAAAGTATGCTAGATGACGAGTGCGTTAATGAATGCGCTCTATTAAATTTCCCGACGATCGATTTATGAAACTTTGGGGTCAGGTGTACTATCGCTCTTTAAGCTCTCCTGCTGATATGAATCTGTTGAACGTGACGAGCAGGGAGCGGTAAAAGATGGAAAATGAAAGAGGTGAAAAGCCAGGGAATAACAAGACGCAGAACGTGCTCTGTAGAAAGAGGAAGCTATCATGACACGATCATTATCGATAATTAAACTCGTGTACACTTAACGCGAACATTATTCAATATCACACGAAAAGGCCGGCTAGAGGCATCGAACGGTCGTTACGTGGCCTGACCGGTAACTCCAATTCGATTCTATTCCGATAGAAATAAGACTTCCGCTTCCACGGCAGGCACAGTTGCCAAACATCTTCTGAAATTCTTTGCGGTGACTCGGGATAATTAACCTTTTCCTTTAGAATCTTTAACGACCTCGATTCAATTGCTTCTTTTCGCAAAACGCGACGAGGTTCCTTTGTCTTACATCTTGCACTTGATTTCTATTAGTAATCGATAGATCTACCGGACACATGAATCCTTTTCCTTCTTTCTTCTCTCCCTTTCGTCTCTTTCGCTTGTTCTCTGACGCCAATTCGTGATATGCTCGAGATCGTTTGGCCCGGAATATCCGAAACGTGAGGAATGCATTTATTGGGATTATGGGTAAAAAGAAATAACTATTTGTATTTTATAATTATCTTTATTCTATCCTAAGGAAGGTATATCTTAAGTATTCTGACTGTCGCCTAGAGAGTTAAAATTAGAGTAAAGAAGAGGGTATGCGATTGCAGCTGGTCCTGGTCCCCTAAATCTTATCTAACGTGTGAAATAAACACTTCACGCGTTCCCGGAACCACTTCGGCGCATAGTTTAAAGATATATCTATTTCTCCTGAGAGATTAATTTTTGTACATACTTTAAGACGTATCTTATTTTCAACAGCATTCGTATCAGGATGAGAAACTGGAAGACGCATCTCGTCAGGCAATTATAGCACTAACGAATCGCTTGGAATATCGGCAGACGTTCTAAATGCGTTGAAAGTATAACGAAATTGAGAACGTGTTCGCCCAGGCTCTTAAAATTGATCAAATTCGGCGATATGTTCTCGTACTGTGCAATCCACGATCTTCCGAGACCAAGGATCGTCAAAGAAAAATCGGTTTCCTGATTGGCGGATGGAGGGTGGGCCCTCGGTCCGCGTATCAGTTACCCCCAAAGAACGGAAGGGACAAGGTCGCTGGTGAAGGAAATATCTCCCTCAGAGTGGGGTTGTCGGCGTGCAACCCGCACATTCGTGATCCTTCTCGAGAGGTGACCGTCAGTTTATGGCTTCGAAAGTCGTCACATCGCACATGGCCTGATCCTTACTTTTACAGATCTATTGTCAACCAAATCTTAGGTGCTGTTGCCTAGTTTCTAAAACTAGTCGCTAAAGAATGCCTCGTGTCCGGTGACCCGAGGAAATAAAGAACAGCTTGCAAAAGTGTATCGTAAATGGATAAAATAGAAAATACCGAACATGAAATAAAACAGTAATTAAGGTCTGGCTGCCAGAAGACCGTAACGGGTCTTCTAGGTCTGGGGTTTGTCCCAGGATGGGACAATGTGTAATATAAAAATCCTGAACACTCAGAGCAAAGTTTAACACTAGATTTACGGAACCCGTCAATTTGACGGAAGGGTTCCTCCAATTATACGACGGTAAATTTAATTAACTTATATTAAGACTGTTAATATAATATATAATTATTTTTAAATTGAACTAATCGTTAAAAAAAAAGGCACGTGGTTTCCTTTACCTGTCAATTTCACAGGTGTCCTTAGAAATAGGTTAATATCAGTTACACAAATTCTCTCAAACGAAGTTTCATCCGGATGCTGTAAGTTGGCAAAATTACAAAATCTTTCCTTTTACTGACAAAAGAACGCGTGCTCGGTATAAAAGAGTACAACGCAGATCTGGTATTCCATTCCGAAAAGTTAGTCGATTTTTTGCAACGTCGATGATATATTCGACGGTTGATTACGGCTGTTTACGGCTGATTATGAGAACAACAAATTATGGTCGTAATGCGCTTTAAATCAATTTCCGCAAAGTGTTCTCGCACGTCCTTCCTTTCAAGAATATCGTCATATGGGGTGAGAGGCAGTGTACGATTCTTCCATCTATTATGACATCGTAAAATTATTGCAGTTGGCCTCGCTGTGTCTCTGCCAAATCTTATTTAGTTCTAGTTGCTTATCTTAACGAGACTTCCCTCGGAATATTCCGTAACACACCGAGTAAACCCTAGTAAGCTGAAGTAAGCTGAGTCACACAGGATGGCACTCTGGTCTTTATATGACTGGAATGGTGGATTATATTATGTCGCTATTATGAAATAGATTGAGTAACGAAGATTAATTAATCTCTTACCCAAACAGATCTCGCCTTTTCATCTTTGACGGTCATCATTGCAACGAGATAAATAAGAAGCACTGCAAGATAAATACGTTTAATACCAGAATTGCTAAATCAGTCGAAATAACTTTTTAGGTCTCTCTCCTATTATAACTGTTAATAATATATAGCTACTTTTGATAGAAAGAAACGTACATTTTTTATTTATTAGTTATTCTTATTCGTAATTTTTCCCGGGATCAGAAAGAGCTCCAGCAAATGTACGGAATACCCAGAAATATTGCAGATATTTTAGAGAATGTTTCCAATTTTTGTCTCGAGCATCGCAATCGAGTTTATTGCTAAATGATAATCAATTAAAAACTTTCATTGAACAATTTACTTTACATCCACGCGAATACGAATATATTTCAGCAATGCGAAGGTAGAAATATTTTACCTCTGTAAAATGAAGTATGCTTAATATAAGGAACAAAGAATATTGTTAATTCCAATATATTTTATTTACGAGCTAAAGAAACTTAAGAGTAAAAATACAAACTAAAAGACTAGCCTAATTACGCAATTCACACCCGCACGTCAACTTTTCAAACTGTCACCGACCAGATAGGCCCAAGGGATAAAAGGGAAAAGTTACACGCCGGTCTGGAATTTATTTAATGTACATAAACACCTATAGATGACTAAACAGTCATCTAACACTGTCGCTGTCTCGTATCTCGTAATTTGTACACAGGTATTCCCTTCCTCACCTGTTGCTACTGTTGACGTGTTCACGACTCGGTGAATTATATTCCCGTGAAATATTGTGTAAATGATTGATTCGGATTAACTGAATTAAACAGGATAACTTAACAACTCGTGTGTTAATTCGTCTGTATCAGATTTAACACTCTGCCGTTCGTTGTCGTGCGAAAACTATCGGGCAAATGCCGGGCAAATCACGTTGGTATCATGCGCAAATGATGAGTCAGTCCTACCGGCGCCAAACGAAAGAATACTGATTGGATGTGCAGATGGCATACTGTAAATGCATATGTGATAATTTAAGAGTGGTATTACGCGGTGCATATGGAATATCTCTCCTTGGCATACCTAAATGAGGTCGGTATTTCTAAGGTTTATAATCGTCTTTACGATCGTAAAGACAGACTATTTTCAAATTGGAATTTAGGAATATTGGGAAGCAATGAAACAGACGTTCATATAAATCTTAATTTCGTCCACGTTCAATAGTCAAAGGACGTGTTATAAACCTCGGTAATTCCAAAGGGTCATCCCGAAGTTCCTCTCACGCTCCGGAACTGGAAGGAAACCGTAACCCTTGAGCAAAACCCGTGACGTTACGCCTGCTCAGGTATCGTTCCACCCTTACCAAAAGAAGGCGCGCCAAGGACGCATGAAAGGATGGTCACGACACTTAGGATGCCGCTGATTGGAAAATTAACGTTTCTCAAAATAACCAATCGGCCCGCATCCTCGACGTTCCAAGGCGAGGAATCAGAGATCAACCAAAATTGAATTATTCAGATTCGAGATTTCAAAGAGTCTTCGAAATCACCGAAGCTTCGAACAGTAAGAATCGCGACTCCGAGGAAAAGAATTGAGACTTCGACGAGTCACTACCAGGACATCCTTGGAATCCACGGCGTACCAGGACGCCCTTAACAACAACGAGGTGCCAGAGGACACTCACAGGAGGTGAACCGTCATTAGCCCAGGTCCAGCGCGAGATCCAGTAAAGGTAGGCTCGTAATTTGAATTGCCAATCATCCACCCACCAAAGTTCTCCTCTATAGCTTCAAATCCGTCTCATTTCGAAATGAACAACCGTAACGAAGACGCGTCCACTCATACACCCGCAACGATTCGAGAGTATAAAATCAAGCGTCGGACCTTCAAGAGTCAGATCACTCAGTTCGGCAACTGGCTCGACACTTACGTTGATTCTGACAAGGAACGCGTGAAATTGCGAGATCGCATCGAAAGGTCGCGTAATCAGTTCGCAACCTTTAATCGTATTCAGGACGAATTAAGCGTGGCAGGAAACTTCGAAGAAGAGGAAAAAGAGCGACAATCGACGACGGATCAGTTCGATGACGTTATGGCCTCCGCGGTCATATTACTAGAACGGGTAGATGCGCGCGCGACCCAACCGTCCCCCGGGAACAGCCAGTCCTCAAACCTATCGTCGTCTTCATACGCGCTATCGGTCAATTTGCCGAAAATTGACCTACCCAAATTCGATGGACGTATAGAAACATGGATCACATTCAAGGACGCGTTCAACACGTTAATCCATACGCAACCGGGTTTAAATAAAATTCAAAAATTACATTATTTGCGATTGTCGTTATTCGGAAAGGCCGAAGCCGCGATCGGAGCCTTCAGCATCACGGAGGACAATTACGAGGCCGCATGGAAGCACCTGACGGAAATATACGACAACACGCGCGTGCTCGTACTACGTCACGCCGCTCTCTTACGCGACACACCCGCGATGCCAGATGATTCGTCGGAATCCATACGCGATCTGGCAAATCATATGCAACTTCACATTCGTTCGTTGCAAGCGCTCGGTCGATCATCGAGCGACATCGCGAACGATCTCCTGGCGAGCATTCTCATCGCGAAAATGGGGACCGAAACGAGAAGATCCTGGGAACGCACTCTGTCGGACACAGAGGTTCCAAAAATCGAAGATCTCTTCAAATTTTTACACAATGCGTCGCATCAATCAAGAGATTATGGAATCGTTGCCAAACGTTCGACTTGTTGCCACGACATCGGCAAAACGAAATCGAATCCAACGCGCAATTATCCCGGCTATCCACGTCCACAAATCCTGACATCTAAACGACAAGTTTACGTGACGAACTCGAGACAAGATATCGCGGTACCACCACCATCTCCGAGTTCACAACGACGGTCGACGCCGCCATCATCTCCGCGTTCGCAACGCCGGTCAACGCCGCCATCATCTCCGCGTCCTCAGCGGCGACCAACGCCGCCATCGTCACCGCTTGCTCAACGCCGATCAACGCCGCTGTATGGAACAAGGACAAGGAGATGCCCGGGTTGCGACGGACCGCACGCGGTGTATCAGTGTCCACGATTTTTAGATGCAACGGTCTTTCATCGCATGGAGATCGCTCGTAAGGCACACTTGTGCCTCAATTGCTTGCAGCCGGATCATCGAACGGACGACTGCAAGGCCGGAGGATGCCGCGTGTGCAACCAGCAGCACAACACGAAACTGCATCAGGATCATAATCCGCAACCAGAGTCCTGACTCTCACCAACAGCCAGAAAACCCGACGTTCCGAAGGCCACCAATTTCGGGAATAACGGACCGACTACGGAATTGATGGCTACCGCGGTCGTGCAGGTGTTAGATCGGGACCGGAACCCGATCGAATGCCGGACTCTAATCGATACATGTGCGAGCGCGAATTTCATCACGAACGATCTCGCGAAAAGGTTACGGCTCCCGACAAGAGAAAATTCGGCGACAATCGAAGCGTTGAACCAGTTAAACACGATCGCGAACAAACTGGTCTCAACCACTATTCAATCTCGAATCTCCGGCTACAAACGAGAATTGACGTTTTTCTTAATCCCACGAATCGCCAGACCGATGCCGGATGAGCAAGTCGATCGTTCACGACTCGCGATACCGGGTCACATCAAGCTCGCGGATCCACAATTTCATCGACCGTCACCTGTGGATATGTTGATCGGCACGGGTCCCGCATTGGCATCATTCAGCATCGGCCAGCATCGTCTTTCCTCTCGCAATGAACCTGATTTGATCCTCCAAAAAACGCAATTTGGATGGATCATCGGGGGGAGCGTATCAGCAACGACTGCGCAGAACAAACGGCGAACATTCCTTACCACCCCAACCTTCGACCTTCAAAGGTTTTGGGAGTTGGAAGAAGTATCAAGGACGCGGCATTTCTCATCAGAGGAACGGGAGTGTGAACATCACTATCGGGATCATGTCACGCGAGATAAAAACGGTCGCTATATCGTCGCGCTTCCATTCAATGAAAAGAAGACGCAACTCGGCGAATCTCGATCGCGCGCCCTGAACCGCCTTCTTTCGTTAGAACGCAAATTCCAACGAGATCCGGAATTGAAACGCGAATATTCGGACGTCATGAAGGAATATCTCGACCTAGGGCACATGAGCGAAGTGGAACCACGCGACTCGGAGGGTTTCTACCTGCCCCATCATGCGGTCATCAAACTTACCAGCACGACCACCAAGACTCGTGTCGTTTTCGATGGTTCGGCCAAATCCAGCAGTGGACTGTCATTGAATGACACGCTGTTAACGGGACCGACCATTCAAAACGACATCTTCGCACATCTGATTAGGTTCAGATCTCACGCGTATGTCCTGACCGGGGACATCGAGAAAATGTACCGACAATTTCTTATGCGAAGCGAAGACCGTCGGTATCAACGAATCTTGTGGCGAGACGACACCGGCAAAATCAGAACGTACGAACTTGGCACCGTCACATTCGGATTGACCTCTGCACCATTCCTTGCCGTCAGGAGCATCCACCAACTAGCGGACGACGAAAGGATTAATGCTCCAGCCGCAGCAACTGTTCTTCAGCGCGATTTGTACGTGGACGATTTATTAACCGGAACGGACACTTATAACGAGGCGACGATTCTACGCGAGCAAATAATACGATTGCTCGGATTGGGTGGATTGCATATTCGACAGTGGGCTTCAAACGAACCACAGCTCCTAACGGGACTTCCAGAAGCTCAAATCCACACCAAATACTTCGGAGACGCAACGGTCAAGACTCTTGGTGTTTCATGGCAAGCGCACAACGATCGCATCGTCTATTCCGTGGATCCGAATATCGATACAAGAGTAACGAAACGAACAATCTTGTCCACCATCGCGAAGATATTCGACCCCCTAGGTCTGCTGGCACCTGTTATCACGACCGCGAAGATACTGATGCAGCAGCTTTGGAGATTAAAACTCACATGGGACGAATCGCTACCTGCCAGCATCCACACTGAATGGACCACCTACGTCAACGAACTACAGCAATTAAATCAGACATCATTCGAACGCCATGTCTGTCAGCGGGCCATTCGGAGCCTGGAATTACACGGATTCTGCGACGCAAGCGAGCGAGCGTACGGTGCTTGCTTATATATACGGTCAATCGACGAACGCGGCCGAATCAAAATGAGCCTGTTATGTGCGAAATCCCGCGTCGCGCCCCTTAAAATCGTGAGCCTCGCAAGATTGGAACTGTGCGGAGCAGTACTTCTGGCATCATTGTTTACAACCGTTCGGGAAATCAACGCCTTTCCCTTTGAATCCGTAAAATTCTGGACAGATTCGACGGTGGTCCTGAGCTGGCTAAGAAGAGAACCATGCACGCTGAAAACGTTCGTGGCGAACCGAGTGTCCGAAATTCAAACCAAAACAGACGTCGCAGCGTGGCATCATGTCAGATCCGATGACAATCCAGCTGACCTCATATCGCGAGGACAATCACCAGCGGATTTCTTGAAAAATTCGCTTTGGCGTCATGGACCGAAATGGCTAGCCAACGACGTCGCGGATTGGCCCAAGCCAAGGTTTACCGTTGCCGAAGAAGTTCCGGAAACCCGTTCACC
>NW_016909127.1:16608-29415 GCF_001483705.2 Eufriesea mexicana
CAACTAGCGGACGACGAAAGGATTAATGCTCCAGCCGCAGCAACTGTTCTTCAGCGCGATTTGTACGTGGACGATTTATTAACCGGAACGGACACTTATAACGAGGCGACGATTCTACGCGAGCAAATAATACGATTGCTCGGATTGGGTGGATTGCATATTCGACAGTGGGCTTCAAACGAACCACAGCTCCTAACGGGACTTCCAGAAGCTCAAATCCACACCAAATACTTCGGAGACGCAACGGTCAAGACTCTTGGTGTTTCATGGCAAGCGCACAACGATCGCATCGTCTATTCCGTGGATCCGAATATCGATACAAGAGTAACGAAACGAACAATCTTGTCCACCATCGCGAAGATATTCGACCCCCTAGGTCTGCTGGCACCTGTTATCACGACCGCGAAGATACTGATGCAGCAGCTTTGGAGATTAAAACTCACATGGGACGAATCGCTACCTGCCAGCATCCACACTGAATGGACCACCTACGTCAACGAACTACAGCAATTAAATCAGACATCATTCGAACGCCATGTCTGTCAGCGGGCCATTCGGAGCCTGGAATTACACGGATTCTGCGACGCAAGCGAGCGAGCGTACGGTGCTTGCTTATATATACGGTCAATCGACGAACGCGGCCGAATCAAAATGAGCCTGTTATGTGCGAAATCCCGCGTCGCGCCCCTTAAAATCGTGAGCCTCGCAAGATTGGAACTGTGCGGAGCAGTACTTCTGGCATCATTGTTTACAACCGTTCGGGAAATCAACGCCTTTCCCTTTGAATCCGTAAAATTCTGGACAGATTCGACGGTGGTCCTGAGCTGGCTAAGAAGAGAACCATGCACGCTGAAAACGTTCGTGGCGAACCGAGTGTCCGAAATTCAAACCAAAACAGACGTCGCAGCGTGGCATCATGTCAGATCCGATGACAATCCAGCTGACCTCATATCGCGAGGACAATCACCAGCGGATTTCTTGAAAAATTCGCTTTGGCGTCATGGACCGAAATGGCTAGCCAACGACGTCGCGGATTGGCCCAAGCCAAGGTTTACCGTTGCCGAAGAAGTTCCGGAAACCCGTTCACCAGCCTGTTTTATGACCACCACTGTTTTTAGCAACGAGATACTCAATCGATTTTCAACGTTGAGTAAATTAAAAAGAATCGTCGCGTATTGCCTCCGATTCAAGAAAGGCGCTCATAGGGAGGGAACGCTGTCTGCCGAGGAAATTTTGAATGCGCACGAACGTATTTTGATGCTCGTTCAAGCCTCCGCGTTCGATCGTGAGATTCGCGACCTCCGGAACGGAACACATTTACACGCGAAGAGCCGTCTACTTCCATTGCACCCCTTTCTGGACAACAAGGGAATGCTTCGCGTTGGAGGTCGGCTACAAAACGCGACAATATCGTACGATCAAAAACATCCAATCGTACTTCCGAAAGGTCACCACGTTACCGAACTCATCATACGTCAGGCACATTTGGAAGGACAGCATTCTGGCATCAACACCACGTTAGCCAACGTGCGACAGCAATATTGGCCCATTGACGGGAAAAACGCGGTCAAACGGACCATCCGTCAGTGCGTCAGGTGTCTCCGTGTGAATCCACCGGCCGTCAACTACGTAATGGGCACCCTACCTGCGGCACGCGTCTCCGAAGCTCGACCCTTTCTGAATTGTGGGGTCGATTATTGCGGGCCCTTTTTCATAAAGGAGAAACGACACCGAAACCGCAATCGGATTAAAATTTACGTGGCTGTCTTCATTTGCTTCGCGACGAAGGCCGTACATCTCGAAGTCGTCGGCGATATGACCACCGAAGCGTTCATCGCGGCCTTGAAACGATTCATGGCCCGCCGAGGAGTGTGTCAGAATATCTACTCGGACAATGGCACCAATTTCGTAGGCGCCAACAACGAAATGATCGAGCTATTCCAAACGCTGCGAACGAACGAAAGGGTACAGCGCTTCCTTGCAGACAAGGCCACCGCGTGGCACTTCATTCCGGCTCTTTCACCCAATTTCGGCGGCCTATGGGAAGCAGCGGTGAAGTCATTTAAACACCACGTGAAACGAGTCGTTGGCGAGGAATTGTTTACTTTCGAACAATTTAACACCTTCGCGATCGAAGTCGAAGCGATTTTAAACTCCCGTCCGCTAACTCCTTTATCATCTGACCCTAACGATCCTTCCGCGTTAACTCCTGCCCATTTCCTGATTGGCACTTCTTTAACGAGCATGCCCGAGATCAATTTCAGCGATACGCCCAGCAACCGGTTGTCAAATTGGCAACATATTCAGAAAGTTAAACAGCACTTCTGGACCAGGTGGCATAAGGAGTATATCCACCAATTAAACGTTCGTACGAGGTGGACGAAGGGCTCGCACGAGATCAAGGAAGGATCCCTGATCATCTTGAAGGATGACCATCTGCCGCCGCTCCAATGGCATCTCGGACGAGTCGAGAAGGTGCATCCAGGAGCGGACCACGTCATCCGAGCGGTCACCGTCCGGACCAACCAGGGCACCTACAAGCGCAACGTAAAGCAGCTGGCCCTACTGCCAATCGTTACCGACGAACCTCCACCACAACAACCCAGCGCAGCACCACGAAACGCCAACGCATTTTGAGCGACACGATCACTCAACGGGGGGAGCATGTTCCGTCGTGGAACAAAGAAGACCCGTTACGGTCTTCCAACAGCCAGGTCTTAGGGTCGAACAATTCGGCATCGGAATTTCCCGCTCCATGCCTTCAGCATGTTTGACTGTTGTACCTTTTTTCTTTTGACTTCTCGTGTCGCGGAACACGAGAATCCTGGAAATCCCTAATTTAACGAAATTAGGCGACGGCTCTTAAGACTTGGCTGACAATAGGCCTGAGGGCTCCACGTGGTCCGCACACGTTGGAAGCCTCAGGCCTTCGCTAGGGGTAACAAACGGCCGATGGGGTCACCGGCGCGCGGGTGAACCCCAGGTACCCCACCTTGGAGGAGAGGGTTTCCTCCACTATCGTGGTTTTTCGGGGGAACCTTCCCTCACTCCAAGGTAATGTCGCCGGTCACCGGTGACCCCCATGGCAGTCAACGTGTTAACAATAGATTTAATATTTTTCCTTTGTATGATAATTATTAATTATTAATTGCCGGTAGCATCACATGTTGTTCCGGCTATCACACACATGTTGTGCGATCGGCTATTAAAGTGTTAACGAAGAATTTCAAATCAGGTTAAATCTTCAAGTTTTGCACGAGGGTGACGAAGATATAGATATATGTCATAGCAAATTGTTTAATAATTTATTCGATATTATTGCGAATAAATAGAATAAATTATACGAAATAAGGAATAGTTAATAGGAAGATTTTATTTTTATAATTGTATTTTGTGGGCGTGAAACGTGTTAATTTTATTTTTATAAAAAATATTTGAGAATAACTATTCGGTTTTATATCGTTTTGTTTTTAAAGGTCTAAGAAGTAATCAATTACTGCTAATACATTGCTAATAATAAAATTTATTGTGTTTTGAAAACTTAGTTATTCCAGTGTACAATGCCCATTATAAGAATTTTATGAAATACATTATAAATAAATAGCAATTATTCAAAGTTAATAATAGGGAGGGTACGAATGCTTCTGTATTGTTCTCTATTATCAATACATTTATGTATTGTATAACAATTGAACGTTTGAGAACAAGTAAAATAAAATTTATTCTTATAACAAATAATTAGTTCTTATGTATGTTTCTGGTATGAGATTAATTAGTACAGCCTTTATTTATTTAATATTTTCTTCTCATCCTCGTAACTCATAAAACTTCGCAGTAATAATTAATAGTTTCTTCATATTTTTGATATAATATTAATTAGAAACATTTTCAGTTAATCATAATTTCCTTGTTCCATTTACCTTTCGTATTAATATCATTAATAATTAATAGAATTAACCGATTAATTCCATGTTTTCTTATTACTCTTACAATTTATAATAACATCACGAATAACTTATAATTTTCATTATTATATTTTCCATGTACCTTGATATGAAATTAATTATCACAGTTTTTATTTAATCAACGTTCTTATTACTCTTTCATTTTACAATACGTATCATTAATAATTAATTCTATATTTTATTATTAGTTATTACTATACCGTTAATTAATGACATATAATGTTATTAATAATTACCATTTCCTATTTCTAAATTTCGTAAATTCTCAGTAAAAATGAAATGAATATTTAGTGACGAGTTTATATTACAGTTCACACGCATTCTACGAACTACGTTTTATTATAATATATTAGATTGGCAACTAAGTGATTGCGGATTTCAAATAAGAAGGAAAATACCAAATTTTTTAGCGAATCTCAGATTTTAGTGTCGTCTGGGATGGTTCATCTTGCATAACTCACGATCTTTTCCGATTAACGTTGTT
The DNA here is from genome assembly GCF_001483705.2 of Eufriesea mexicana. Lineage (NCBI taxonomy): Eukaryota > Metazoa > Arthropoda > Insecta > Hymenoptera > Apidae > Eufriesea > Eufriesea mexicana. The sequence continues at coordinate 21,058 of NW_016909127.1, forward strand.
ATAAACTGTCCACTTTTCGTCGCCAGTTATCAGTCGTTTCAGAAATGGATCAATTTCGTTGCGTTTCAGAAGCGAATCGCAGATGCTAATGCGTTGCGTCGAATGAATTTCCTTAAGCTGATGAGGGATCCATAAACCGAGTTTCTTGACATAACCAAGCCGTTTTAATTTTTCTTGGATGCATGTACGCGATACATTGAGCTTCTCTGCAATCTCACGTGTTGTGCTATGACGATCTGAATCGATAGTGGCCTTGATATGGGTCTCATCAACTTCAACTGGACGGCCGGATTGTTGCGCATTTTTCAGTGAAAAATCACCAGAATGAAATTTGGCAATCCAATTTTGTCACTGTCTTTCTTTAAAGGCTTCATTCCCATTTACGGCACATAACTTCTTACGTGCTTGCGATGCGTTCTTGCCTTTTCGGAAATAAAACAATAAAATATGTCCGAAATGCGTGCCTTGTTCTTCCGTCTTTAAATTGGAATAAAAAGGAAACTAAATAATTAATCGGTACAATTTTTCAACTAAATTAAAGGCAGAAGTCCAAACAACATGAAAACAATATAAGTTAGGTGCCTTGAACACGTTGACAAAACAAAAGAATGTGCAAAAGCCATCCCTTGATAAAATCCGCAATCACTTAGTTGCCAATCGCAAAAGGTTTCGTTTTCTAACAGTATTCCAACAATATTTTCTAACGAAATTCCTATTCGAACAATAAACATAGATTAATGACCATTGATTATTAAAAATACTTATTAAAAATAATTAAATTTGCACTGATGGAATAATCGAAGTAAATTAATTTATTGACATATTGACATTAAGCAATGGTCAAAAGACGAGGAAATAATGATTCAAAAGTATACTAAGTGATGACAGCAGAACAATCTCGCGTTTCCTTTTCTTCGTAGATAGTTCTGCCGCATTTTGATTAATTACTAAATAAAAAGTTTTATCGTATATGAGTATCGCGGATATTAATATGTAGATATTAATGGACTCGTGTATTTACTGTTGTTTATTTTTAATTAAATCTGTAGCTCGAACAAACGTGCAGGAACATGAAGGAAATAACGAGCCACGTTTTGCTCCTAGAAATGAAGAATAATTCATTTAATACTTATCATGAATAATTCTGATATGCTCGGTGTATATCCGATGTAACGTACGAGACTTTCAATAACCGCATACTTAATGTTCCATGACTTCGAATTATAGTACGTCATATGATAATAAAATAATTTAATTAAACATCAATAAGATTTATTATAATAGTCTATTAGAATTAAAATATATGATGCGAATTTTGAATTAAATGGATTATTATTAGAATAGGGTTTGATTAATCGTCTAGCTAAGAATAATTGATGTTACTTGTATGGAAATTATCTTAGAGTCTTACTTTTCGAGATCGTGAATCGTCTATCATCTGTGTTTTCTAATGAAATTTATTTTCCAACGAAATTTCAACTTACGCGTATAGGAACGTATGTATCAATCTCATAAATAATTTATTACCCAGCATTCGGTACTTCTTCAAATCACTTGGTCAAATATTACTCGTCACAATTAACCCTTTGCACTCGACGACTTTTTGGCTAGAGAAGAGTAGAAAATCAAAGATTCTCTATTAAAAAACTGACGATACTTTTTCGAGCAGCAAATAAAGAATTGTATAATAATATAATTGCAGAATTATTTGATTTCGATATCTTGCACACTGTTACATTGCATTAAATTTGATATATTAATTAATATCGATCTTTCAAATTTTATGAAATGCTAACTGAAGGTCACCTCTCGAGTGCAAAGGGTTAAAAATTCAAGGTGATCTTTATGTAAAATAATGAAATAATATAGAACTTATTACTGCATTGTACTGTCTCTGTTCGACATAGCTTCTAATATGTTTAACTGCTCATTTAATTTTGCTATATATTCTCTAAAGATAGATTGGTCTAATGTGTATTGTTTGTATAATTACATAATGAAAAGGAATTATCATGTCGTGTTTAACCCATTAGTCGCCACGATCCCCATTTCGAGATTTTGGAATCTTACGTACATCGCTCGGCGCCAAAAATATATTTGGTACGCCTGACAGTTTAGTTTTATTCTATATATATCAGTCAATATTGTATGTAGCAAAAAGTGTGTATTCTGTGCTTCGTTTCTATACAACGAGCGAACAAATTTGAAATTCGCGTGTAAGTTGAACGGTACAGAATTGTCATATTTGAAGCGTTATATTTTTGGTTTGGTTTTTATCTTATAATGAAATACCGTGCATAAATATGTAATTTAGAGGTTATAGTAACGATTTGTTACTTACTCGGTCTTTTGTTTTTTATTGGAATGATTTTGTCCATCATTTTATAACGATACCCATTTTGGGACTTTTTCAAAAATGTTAAATATTTTCGAAACAAAACATAATTTGAATATAATTATACTGTTACACAACCTTTTGTGCATATATATAACTTATCCGGTCAAAAATTTTGAAAAAGAAATTTGGCAGTTAATGGATTACGCAATTTTCATTTGAAACAATTTTTGTAGGGAATAAGTAGTGCACAAGTAAATTTAGATGATGCAATTAAATGACTCACCGTGTATATTTTCGTTATGTGTATGTATTTTTATGTACTTGTAGTTTCTTTGCAGTTGATTCAGTTGTTATTGCATATTTTGTATAATATATACTATTAGGACTAATAATTTCTATAATATTTCCTATCCGAAATTATTTATTACTTATTTATTATTTATTGAAATAGCTAATAACAATGGAAAAGTACGCTAAGTTTATATTTATTTTTATATAAAATAGTCGAAATGGAATAATTACTCTCAGTATACATCATTCTGAAATTTTATCACTCTTCGTTGCTTCCTATGATTCAATATAATATTTTTGTATTACAGACGATAATTTAATTATTTAGAATATAGTATAATGCTAATTAATTTTTGATTTTGACAATTTGTGTTTGTCATATCTTTAATAGATATTATTATCAGTTATTATAACTATACATTTATCTATATTTAATAATATGATAATATCTTCGTTGATAATTTACAAATTATATGTAGTTAATCATAAAAATTTATAAAAATTTAGATAACAAATTTGTGGAACACTTATTTATATGTTTTTATCGTATTCTTGAATTAGGATATTGATTTACGAGTAATTTCAATAAAACTGATTTTTTAAAACGTTTCAAATTTCCATTGAAAAGCGATATTATCATCATTATATCTTTAGTGTTACAAGATATATTTGAATATCATAGGATAATTACACACGTTATTATCTCACGTATTTATGTGAAATACATATTACATGATCTCGGTTACGTATTTAATTTGAAACCTATGAATAAAATATTTCATTACATAATAAAGTAAACGTGCAGGTTGTCTCATGAATTTACTATCTAAATTAAATTCAGTGGAAAAAGATTTACATAAATGTAAATGAAATTGAATAACATCCAATTCGTAAACAAACAATTATAATAGTTTGATAAGGAAAAATCGTACATATTTCGCTCAATGTTCTTACAAAAGACTAATAACTATGAACCAATAGTTTTCAATATTTGAAACTAAATTGTTACCCCGTATACTATCCAAACAGATAAAGAATAAAAATTGAAGTCTCACGAATGCGTCCAATTAATTAAAAAATCATAGTTAACTCCCACTGATTTATCTAATCGCGTAAAAATTCATTATTAACGCCCACGTATTTACTTAATTATACATGTTCTAGGCATAAAACATGCCTGTTTACATTGCAACGTAAATCCAATTAACACTAAACATATGCACATAAATGGTAAGAAAATAAAAAGGAACTTCATAGAAAATGGTGTAAGAGAATATATTGAAGAAAACATTAACCTTTGCACTCGAGAGGCGCCTCTCAGTCGCCATTTAATCAGATTCTAAAGATGAATCTTAATTAATATATCAAATTTACAATTACCCAAGGATGCGTGGAATATCGAAGCAAAATAATTTTAAGTCTTAATTTGCATACGATTGCTTATTTGCTATTTTAAAAATATCCTCGACTTTATGGCAGCGAGTCTTCGAATTACTATTTTTAATTATTTTGTAACGAAAAAATCGCCGAGTGCAAAGGGTTAAAAGAAAAAGCAATCTCAGAGTCAAATGACGAAAGCAATAACGTTGAATACGGAATTTGTAACGAAAACGCAAATTAAAATTAAAATATATAAATTAAACTATAATTCGCGCCAAGATTTAGGCTTAACCCTTTGCACTCGAGAGGTGCCCTTCAGTCGCTATTTGATAAAATTTCGAAGCTCGATGTTAATTAATATGTAGGGACACATCTCAGATACGGGAAACGAAGGTTCCTTGTAAATATTTTCGACTCCATCGAGATATCGAGGGTTCCGGGGCAATGGGGGCCTGGTTTATGTCTTTACAACCATGCGGACCACCTCGACGCCTAATTTCTTCTTTTTCTTTATTGACTTCACGAGTTTTACAATCAATTCCTCAAATGGGAATTATAAGTAAAAATGATAGCTTTATGAGGGACATGAAAAGCAAATACGTAGATCGTTGCATCGGTTGATTACTTCCGGAATGTGTAGTACAATGATGGAGTTAGAGTTATTAGGAGAATCGATGTACCAGGTTCAGGGGAGCGAATCTTTTTCGTCTAAATGGAGATTTATTTGGATTTGACAACTTTCTAGCTAATTGATTTTTCTGACACGTTAACTGACTTATGTGGCGTTTGCTAAATTGGGTGATTTCGCATTTTGCTAAAGGTATAGCCAAGTCACGATGTATTACGTCGTCTGTAACGTACCATGGGGCGTTACATATGTTACGTAGCGTTTTAGATTGGAATCTCTGTATGATCTTGATATTGGAGTTGCTGGCTGTGCCCCATAGCTGTATACCATAAGTCCAGAAAGGCTTGAGGATGATCTTGTATAATAGTAGCTTGTTTTCCATCTTCATGGAGAATAATGAACAGCGAGAAAGAGTCAGTTCGCTTACGCCTCTTCAACGACACGGGTCTTTCCCAAAAAGCTAGTCTTCCATTTTCCGCATCTGGTTCCCCGGATATAATAAAGTCTTGCTAAGAAAACGTAGTGCTCTTTTCACTAAAAAGCCTCTCGTCCTGCACCTTCGAATATATCAAATTTAAAATAGCGTAACAGTATGCAATAATCGAAATTAAATAATTCTACGTATTAATTATTATTTCTTATTTACTGCTCAAAAAATATCGTCAGCGTTATAGCAGAAAATTTGTCAACTCGTATCCTCGTTTAGCGAAAAAATCGTCGAGCGCAAAGGGTTCAAATGAAATCCACAGCATTTAGCAAAAGCTGACATTAGCAAGAGTTTCGAGAGTTTCTGGCGTTAGATTGTTTATGTTAAAACCGATAAGGAAACTCGCAGGCATCGGAATGTATTTTCCATTCAGTCAGTTTCCATTCGAAGCCACGGAAAAAAGTAAAAATAAATTTCTTTTATTAAGAAATTTTATTCGTAGGCGAAAAATGAATACAAAATAAAAAATAGATGGAAAAAAAAGTATCAAAAACATTGTATATCGTCAGTAGGTCGTCCGCAATTGGCGACGGTTAATGACGAACCAAATTTCTTGAGGAACGTTGTGTTTATAGTGGACTGTATATTTTGTAATAGTTCCGGATAACTCTTCTGAACTCTTCGAATGTTATTTGCTGACTCACTGGTACTGACCTAACTAACTTGTGCGATGCACGATCTTTCGGAGCCCATGGTTTCCAAAGGGAAATCGGTTTTCCCATTGGTGGTTGACAGGACCGAGGGTGGGCCCTCGGTCCGCGAATCAGATGCCCCCAAAGAAGGGAGGACCGTCTTCCGCGACCAGGTCTGCCGGTGGAGGAAGCCTCTCCCTCAAAGGGGGTTGCTGGTGGGCCACCCGCACATTCGTGACCCTTCCTGAAGGACCCGTTACTTTATGGCTCCGAAAGTCGCGACATCGCGCATGGCCTGGTCCCTTTCTTTGCAGGCCTATTGTCAGCCAAATCCTAAGTGCTGTTGCCTGCTTTCTAACATTAATGGCTAAAGAATGCCTCGTGTCCGGTGACCCGAGGGAAATAAAGAATTGTTTGAAAATGCATTGAAAATGAAGATAGAAAGGACACGGAACTTGAACTAAAACAGCAATTAGAATCTGGCTGCCAGAAGACCCTAACGGTCTTCTGGGCCTATTCTAAACAAAGGGTCGAATGAAATACCGGGATTCCAAGGCTTAACAAACATCAACGGGAATCGAATCCCGATCTACAGCATAACAACTTTCGGACGTCGCCGCTGGGCCATAATGCTACTTGAAAATAATTTGAAATACATCTGTAGTTAAGGAAGTAATAAAACTTTAATCATAAATATTTCAAAAACTACTGAGTAGTTGCCCCTATAATGGTATATTGTCTTGAACTGCATGACTAGATCTACAAACCTGCAGAGTTTGAACCAAATCTGTGACCCGAACAGCTTGCACTCTCCTTGTGAGCCGTGTGATCAGCCTGCTGGCAGGATAGAAATAACCGTAATGACATCATTAGGCGTAAAATTTCTATCGAAATCGTGGCCTGGCGTCGTTTAACGAACCACAAATTCATCTTATCGCGCTACCGTGCGTGCCAGTTTAACTGCGTTTGAATAATCGCGGCTTCGCGAAATCACGGCACACCGTGTATCTCGTCTATTAGAAATTAATGGCGGCACTATTTCACAACGAGTTTCTACGTAACCGTTGATAATTTACATCCAGGAAACGCGTAGATGCACCTCGGCCTGTACTCGTTCACGTGGGCGTAGATTACATTGACGGTCCGCTTCTTATTCAAATAAACAATTTCCAGTTGCAGGTATCTCGGCTTCCTCTGTACCAGTTATCTTATTAATCGATCAATTTATTCCGGCTGCTTGTTGTTCCACGCTACTCCCGGGTCTAGCATCCTGATTGCTATTAAGCAACGTGTCGTTGGATTTTCGAGAAAAAATATAAGTATTATTAAACTTGCATCGATCCGTGATTTTTACCATTGCGAGATAAACGTCGGATATGTGTGCTTGGTAAGGGTAAATGGGGGTACGATTTTGATTGCACTGAAAATAAAGCGATTTGCATATTCTAATGAGCTTACATTCGAGGTAATATGGAATCCAACGAGGTTAAGCACTTCCATGTCGTATGGTTCCACATTGACGTGTTATTTAGAGATTCGCTTCGTACAGATTAATTTCGCTGATGAAAGGCAGCAGTTCGGTTTAAATTGTAATTTTGGATGAAATATCCGATATTTTCCACATGGTATTTTTCTTTCATTGCGAACTCCACCTGACGCATTAATATTTATTATTTACGTTTCTATCTGAAAGCAGACTTTTATTATTTAATCATTATTTATCAAACGTAACGGAATTTTCGGATTCGCAATTTTCCCATGTTTAAAAGTCTGCTCGAATGTTTAAATTGTTGCAACGTTGTTACCAACTAACTGTTGTTGTCACAAATAACATGTGATGTTTCATTTTAATTTTTCGTAATTGGTAGTTAATATTTTAAAATAATTAATTATTGTTAATAAAATTGATTGCATGCATATGATATGAATATACTTATGGGAAAAGGTGAATAAATAGAGAAATTGGAAATCATTGTCTTCGAAATGAAAGAAGTGATACAAAATTTTAAATGCTGCTTTATTTTATATAATATGTAAAGTATATAAAATTTATTATATACTTTACATATTTATTTTACTATTATATTATAATATAAACGGAATTTGCAATATATTTGTGAGAATATAAGAGTATATACTCACATTGTACGTTAGTAATTTTATCAAATATATTCTTTTTAAGATATTATAAAATAATAGTAAAATAAATATGTAATGTATATAATAAATTTTATATACTTTACATATTATATAAAATGAAGCAGCATTTTGAATTTTGTGCAACTTCTTTCATTTCATTTCGAAGTCAATGATTTCCAATTTTTCTATATATTCACCTTTCCCCATATCTGTACATTTTCTCGCAATTTTCTCATTATATTTTCCGTAAATAATTGTATATTTATAATTTATCATACTCCTCTAGCATACATGGGATGACAATATCTAATGAATTCAGGTTATCGTGATAAATGAGTATGCGTGTAATGATTGAAGTGTTGTGTGCATTGTGTATGTCATGTAATGTATGAAAGTAGAAAAAAACCAGAGAGATTGGGCATAGGTCAGTTGTAATTGAGTTTTTAATAATATTAAAAATATA
>NW_016909127.1:29546-59703 GCF_001483705.2 Eufriesea mexicana
AAAAATAGTTCAAACGAAATAAACTCGGTTATTGAATGTAAGAGGAGATAATATAAGCACAGAAAATAGGAATGGAGACACAGATCATTGGATCACAATGTATAACTGAATTAATTATAGATATGATAATGCAGATGAATTGTGAAAGACAATTGATCGCTAATCCTTCAGAATTAGACTCAATGATTGGCTTATTGAATAGCAATATTAAAGTTATAATTAATTAAAATATTTGAAAATTAGACAGTGAGAAACGAATTAAATAGTATTCGAATATTTTACAGTCAATTGCAGTTTCTTACAAAATGTAAGTGAAAAATCTGAAATAACTGATCAATATAAAGAATAACACTATTCTTCTAAACTGTAATAGCAGTTAACACTAAAACTACAAACTAGTCAAAAGTATGGTAATTTCATTTATTTTGAAATATATATGTGTTGATATAATAAAGGAGCTATGTATGTAAGAAAGGGATGAATGGAACAAGTATGCATGGGATAGCAATATCTAATGAATTCGAATTATTGTGATAAATGAGCATGCGTGTAATGATTGAGGTGTTGTGTGAATTATGTATGTTCATGTAATGCATGAAAAAAGAAGGAACAAAACGAGAGTGATTTGGCATAGGTCAGTTGCAATCGAGTTTTAATAGTGAAACGGGGTGTGAGCTTGTGATTGTGAGAAATTAATTAGATTTATATTTAATATTTGTGTTTGATCTTTTCTTATAATTAAATAAAGAATTGTTCTTATTGTTATTGATATTTCATCCACCACTAATAAAAGGAACATCACCTTATGTTCGAATTTGGTTGTGGGATTTGCGTGAATTTTCGTGACATTTTCAACATTTCAAAACGAAATATATATGACTGAGGTTAGTTTAATAATTGTATATTTATAATTTATCATACTCCTCTAGTATACATGGGATGGCTATATCTAATGAATTCAGGTTATCGTGATAAATGAGTATGCGTGTAATGATCGAGGTGTTGCGTGAATTGTGTGTGTTAATGTAATGTATGAAAGAAGAAAGAACAAAACAAGAGTGATTTGGCATAGGTCAGTTGCAATTGAGTTTTAATAGCGAGAAGAGGTGTGAGCATGTGATTGTGATAAATTAATTATATTTAAACTTAATATTTGTGTTTGATAATCTTCATAATTAAATAAAGAATTGTTCTTATTGTTATTAATATTTCATCCACCACTAACGTTAACCATACGTAGTAGAACAATTTGCAGACATACTATAGAAATGATAAATATCAACGTGTTCATAAATTACACATGAACGTCAATCTGGTGGTAGTATTAATTTTAACTGCAGGTAATGCAATTAATATTAAAGAACATCCTCGTGGGTTCTTCATCATTCTCTGCTTGCCTCTTCGAAAGAGTGAAATTCATTTCACAACCGGCGTATTAGGTAGATTACTACTATGTGCAAAACGAATATTCGCGTATGCCATGTGGGTTGCCGTTTCACGTTTCCATGAGTAGAATTTCAATTGCAACCCTGGGGAGCGAACGCTCGCCCCCTTCTTGCACGGTTTCTGCGTTTCCTGTCGTGCCGCTCTCGTCAATTGAAAGCGACGTTGGAATTAATTCTAAGTCGTTATGTGCTCGTATTTTAAATGAATACATCACTGACAAATGAAATGAAAAATTTCTTCCGTTTTTGTTCAAAAATTCCAGGTACACCGAGAATTTTTTAATTTAAAAACGTCTTTAAACCCAAGGAAAATTATTACGTGAAAAATAAGCAAAATTATTACTGGCAATTGAAACAAAAAAATTTGTTCGTTTTCTGGAGAATTCTAAGAAAATCGATAATTTTTTAATTTAAACATATCTTGAATCATGGGAAAAATATTTAATACGCGTTATTTTATATTTTCCTTTATTCAAAGTGTCAAATAGCAAAAATATTAGAATTATAGTGTATTTTGAGTAAATGAATTACTCACAAGTGAAATAAGGAATTTATGTTTCTCAAAAATTTCAAGGAAACTTATTAATTAAAAATCATCTCTAAATATGGAAAAGGTATTTAATTTATATTAATATATATTATCTTATATTTCTCTTTATTAAAGTTATCAAATAATAAAAATATTAGTGCAATATTCTTTACTCCCTGAGAACTGCGACCTACTGGATAATAGTGGCCTAATAATGTATAATTAGTTACCTAAAATTAACCATTCTGATACACGATTGGTGTTACAAAATTTATTCAAATTTTAAGCAGTTTTATTTCGAAAATGTAAATTTCTGCATTCGTGATTTTACAAATTACAAAGGAAGAAATACGTATTAAAAGATTACATTTTCCTCGTTTAGAGGAGTCCACATAGCTGTTGCAGGGTTAATATTTTAGAATACATTGGTGTATACTGCACGTTGGAAACACTTGGCAACACTCCCCTATTAGCCTCGTGATACCGTGCATGATACAGCTACCGGATGAAAACTTCAACAGTTAAATTTTTTTTGCAGAGACATACGATCCCTCTAGCCAAAAGTTTGCAGAATTCTGCCCTAACTAGTTCAATTATTTTACTTATTGTTAGAACCCAACACATTGTAGATCTGCAGCGTTCGTAGGGTTGTTTTTGCTTCTTTTATTTACCTAAAGATTGCATTTATAAAGCATGGAAATGATAAAATGCGTTTAATAATATTTGTTATGCAGTAAAATCTCTCTATCATCCGATTTAATTTGTGGAAAAATTCGCGTAGATAATCTGCTGTTGGAATAGTCAGTTTAAGAGAAGCAACTTTTGAATTATGTTATAAATAAATTTGAAATTAAAAGTAGAATAAAGGATTAATTATATTGTAAAATTGTAACTTTCATCTAATTAAACATTATACAGCATCTTTTATGGTTTAATGCATTTTTAACTTGGTTATATAACTAAAATAATGCATGGATTATTAGTACATATTGTCATAACTTTATCTGTGCCGTCATTTGTGTCAAGCACTGAGAAATTAATATCACATGATATTATTTTATATTCAGAATTATTTTTATTTATATTCATTTATGATTATTGCAATAATTTTCAGTTCCAGATATATTACGTGTAAATGTTTCAATTCGTGATTAGTTTCATTCTTCTAATTTAAGTATAAGTTAAGAACTGATTATTAAAATATTGATTATTCGAACTTACGTTTAAGTACGAACATAAGTTCGAATAATCAATATTTTAATAATCTGTGTTCTACTATAATTTTAACAAACATTATGGAGACTTCCAATAAGAAGAAAGAATAAATACATATATAGATTACTCATCTTATGTTCTGATAATTGTTCATTTTAATAATCAACATTTCGAATAATCATGGTTCAAATAATTGACGTCCTAATGTAACCAAAATCATTAGGTATTAAATGCAAAGAATTCTTCTCTTTTTATGGAACAATTGATTCATGGTGCAACTATGTATATATAGATCACTCATCCTATGTTCGAAAAATTGTTCATTTGATAGTCTAAGTTTCGAATAATTATTGTTCAAATTATCAACCTTCTAATCTAAACGTAATCATTTGGTATTAAATACGAAGAATCGTTCTTTCTTTATAGAACAATAGTTTCATGGTGCAACTATGTATATATAGATCACTCAACCTATGTTCAGATAAATTGTTCTTTTGAAAGTCCAGGTTTTGAATAATCCTTGTTCAAATTATCAACGTTTTAATCTAAACGAAATCATTAGGTATTAGATACGAAGGATTGCTCTTATTTATGGAATAATTGTTTAAGGGTTTAACTATGTATATATAGATCACTTAACCTATGTTCAGATAATTGTTTATTCGATAACCCACGTTTCGAATAATCGTTGTTCAAATGATCACATTCTAATCTAAATGAAATCATTAGGTACTAAATCCAAAGAATTGCTCTTTTTTCATGAAACGTTTGTTTCAGAAATATTTACCATTGACAAATATCTAATAACACGAAACGTACACGCTCCACGGTATGCAATAACGATAGATTTTGCAGTTCACGCGTATGAAGTACATGGAGCAGCGATAGAATATCCGAACTTATTTGAACGTCTCTGGTTGCCTTCGGCAAAATCAATATCAAATATTTGTGAAGGTGTGTCCGTCCTTTTTGGACTTGAACGATGTTCACTGCATGAGCGATGCATGCGATAAAACGTACCGAATTGTCAGGAAAATTCGGAGATCTTTTATAGGTGGTACCTGAATGCTTCGAAAGAAATGAAAGTCGATTAACTGAGAAATAAATGTTAGATAATGAACGTATAATACGGTGTTTACGGTTTTGATTTATTGTTTTCCTTTTTATTGGTTTAAACATGGCTAGGTTCTCAGGTGTGTTTTTAGAAGTTCTATTTAATTGCTAAATTTATTTCTGAAAACTATTTTCAGTATTTGGATGTTATTATACAACTTGTCAGAATTTTAGATTCTTTGTTTTTGTACTTGGAATTAGACACAGCTCTTTCTCTCAAAATTAGTTTTAATTTGTATTCAAATAAAAATACAATTATATAGACATACTTATTTATTTTCATCCTACGATTATAATTATTAGTATCTACGTGTATAAACTTTAGAGTTATAGTACAGATAGATAATTTTAATATTAATTGTAGAGGAAGATATATTTTTCAAATATTTAATCATCTTTCGAATTCAATATTTTGGGGAAATATTGCTAGATATTTATAGCTATAGCTGGCATTTGCTATCTTTCTCTCATGTTTATTATATATTATTTTTTTGAGCATCACTTATTTCAATTATTATGAAATTTTCTTAATGTCAGAAATTTAAGTTCTGTGTAACAAATTAATATAAAATACACAAATATATAGTAAATAAAAATAGGTATAAAAATTACTTATGGAAATAGGAAGGATAATAAAATATTTTAGGAAAGAGTATGTGCATGACCTTTGTAACATGAAACTTACATAAAATATTTTCTAATAGGATTAATATTTTTCTTCAGTTTTTCAGTAACGTGGATTATGTGTTACAATGATTGTAAATGAAATTGTCAATGATATATAAGGTTGTAATTTTGCTTATATTTAAATTTTAAATATTACTCGAAACTGTTCCATTTTTTTTAAAGCATTTCGTTGCAAGTGATACAATTACCAATGCCAAGGCAGATTATACTTTCAAATTTGAAATGCAAAAATGTAGACTCAAAATTAATGAATGCAAAATAATTGTGAAATGATGCAATATTCCTCAGATTTATTAACAATTCCTTTTATCTTTTAATACCAGTACTTTTATTCCAACAATTTTAAAGAAATTTAGTATTCATATTTAAATATAACACGTTTTCACAAATTTCAATATCATAATTCGACGCTTTCGTATAATACTGGAAGAAATATTTATTTTTTTAAACAATTTATCGCCATTCACTGCAACGGATTTGTTTATGTTTTCTCAATTTATACGAACAGATGTGTCACGTTCATTCGTTCCACTTTATTCTACCAACACACGCGCGAAGTGAAAATGGTCCCCTTTTCTACGCTATTAACACGATTCTCCGTTAATGGCATGTGAAAAACCGATCGCAGCTTCATGCTTTGTTGCAGTAGCTTTACATAATATTGTATGCCAAGCGATTTCACCTGTAAAATGTATTAAACAGGCAAACTGAATATGTTACGCAACGTGGAACTCATGTGTGGCATACTGATCTATAATTAAGATATCCGGAGTAAATCTCGTTTATTCGTATGATTGCAAAATAAAGAATATCTTTCACCCGTGTATTAATAGTACTGGACTCTCACGAGGAATCGAATAGTAATGAACATGTTAACACATTAGCAACCGGTAAAACGGGAATTCTCATTTTCATATCGCATACGTTGACGACTGGAAATGAGAAATCTCATTTTCCAGCACGCGTATTATTTTTTGCTTGCTTCCCAAATAATCGTACGTGCAATTTCTGTAGCGTACAAATTACGTATAGGGAGAAAAATGAGTCACATGGAGAATTTAAGTAAAGCTTTAGCAATTTTCAGAGTGTTAATTGAAGTTTACCTATCGTGTTCGTGCCTGGAAATGTGACGTTTGAAACTAACTCGTAAATAATTTATCCAGTTTTGTATCGAAACAGTTGCTATATATTTGTAAAAAGAAGAAAATTTCAGGACTGCATCAGTAAAATTGAAACGTGATTTAACGATGTGTGCGGCTTTTACGATATGTTTACTGTAGATACGAGCTACGGTGGCGCTAGTGTGTTAAATGGAAAAATCGTTTCAAAGGTACTGTAGCAACGAGAGGTGAATCAATATCTTATTTTAGTTTCTTATTTTTTAATTGACGATGCTTTCGTCCTCTATTGCATATTCCATTGCATATTTTTATGGGATATGTTTGTAATAATCCTACTGTAAATATTGCAGTATTTCCTTTATTTATGCATAAATAAAATTTATGTAATATTTATACATAAATAAAAAATTGAGAAGTATATAGTGTGTACGTTCACCCCCTGAAGTATGTATAAATATTTATGAATCATCTCTTGTATGTCGTCGAATTGTTTTCCAATTTTTCTAATATATTCTTAACATATTCTATATTCTTTTACTATACATATCAATGTAGCGAGTTAGCAAGGTATTTGCATGCTATATTACAAGGAAATTCTTTTAACCAGGAAATTTTGACTTTAATACAAGTTTGTGTGTGTGTGTACAACGTAATGCGTTCTACGTGTGAGCAATTTTTCTTATAAACAGGAAATCTACTTATGGAGACCAAATAGCCCTTTAAATTTTCAGTAGTTCTTCGAACTCTGAGTATAATTATTTTTTGAATCTTTTCATATTAAATGTTTTAATAAAATATTAAAGTTCACACACTGTTTGCATAAAATATTTTGTCGTATCTTATATTATTATAAAGCATAATATATAAAAGAAGCAACAAGAGCGAAAAGAAATGAGGAAAAAAATCGTGGCATGTATAATCTGCTATAATATACATACCCACAGATGTTCAACAAAATTAGAAAATTAAAATCAGAATTTTCTTGTAATATAGTGTGCCAATAATTTTTAACCCACTGTATATCATGTTGTGCCCTATTTCACGTATCAAAAGCAGCAAATACAAACATCAGAATACTTTCTAGTGTGAATAATAAATATTTTTTACATTTGTCACCGATTTCTCACAAGTACATAATAATACTCACTTCGTACATAGACATATGTATCTCTAACCTAACCTCTACGACCGGCGCTATCTGAAATATGAGTCTAATAGAAAGCTTCGACAGTGAGCCTGTCAGGTTTAGATGAAACTCTCGCGTTTCTTCTTTTCTTCCATTTCTTCAGTCTCCTTCTCTGTCCACTTTCGTATTACTATGCCATAAGGTGATAATCTCGATCGAATATGTAACACTACTCGACAAGCGACCAATCGAACACGTGTTCAGTTGAGACATTTAGGTACCGCATCACCGTAACACATTTTCAAGATTATTTGTGGAAATATCATGTTAGCCTGCTGCAATGACAGCAACCCGTCGGTTTCACCACGTCGATCGCTGGAACGTCTCATAACACGCGCCACAGCGTTCACAACGTGACCCTGCTACAATAGCAGAGTATATACCACTGTTTCAACACGGTTTCACTACGTGCTCGTCGCAAATCCTCCGTTTCAGCTACAGGTTCTCAGTATGGAGAAACCAGCTATGATGTTAGTAGCTTATCATTGACAGGTCGTGTCTATAATAAGATCCATGCTAATACAGCAGTCTCAAAAGTCTTTCTTTCGTTCTTCTGTTTAGGATACGTAAATTCTTAGAAATCCTTGCTTAATTGTTCTATTTCTATTGATTTTGTTAATCAATGATGATTGACCTTCGGTCTATGTTTAGAACAATGCTTACGTAGTCTTCTCAGGATTATAAATTCATATACGTATTTTGAAAAATCGTTCAACGTGAGTTATGAACACGTATACAGTCTAGTCTCCTATAACACGGTATTTTTATAACCCGATTTTCATATAACGCGATGTGAAAATTGGGACAGTTCTCCTATAACGCGTTTTTCGTATAAGGATATTATAACAACGCAGTTGGCTTGAGAAATTGATCTATGGCAGCGCTTAAATTAATGAAACAATCTAATTATGGTATTCTCAATGTATGAACCACATGATAAGAATGTCTGAAATCTGATCAGACTGAAGCAGTTACATAAGAGTGTTTGAGAATAAAACATTTGTTTCAGAAATAAATATAAATAAGAAAAAATATGGAATAACATTGATGGATAAGAGAACTTATGATAGACAAGATTTTAATAAGGGCTTTGACAGGTGCCCAAAAGATAATTATATAAAACAAGGTAATAAATAATTTAATTTTAACACTTTGACTACCACGCACTTTTTATATGGGACGCTCAGGGGGGCCACGGTAAAATTTCCATTAATCTTAGGATATAATGATGACTTATCAAACAATATGGCAAAGAAAAGAAAAAGGAAAATGGTGCAAATTATTAATGTTTTCTATTGAAAGTTCTCTATTTATTTACGTTGTTCAAATATGCAAAAATTGGTTAGAATAAAACAAATATACATTTAAAAAATTAGTTCCCTTGAAAATGAATTTTCAAATTTAATTTTCTCGAAAACGAAGCCCTTGGATCGAAAAATTTTATTGTTTTTTTTTCCCTTATTTTCTCATAAGGAATCATGTGGTACTTGCTTTTATATGTTATTTGGCCAGACCCTATATATATAAGACATGTAGTATATACTGCAAGTATAATACTCTCTATGCCTATATATGCATATTTTATGACAGTCCAGAGAAACGGAGATGTCGGGAAAACATGCATTTCAGCGTTCTCACAATAAGAATGGCGTTACTTTTCAGTTTTAATATTCCTTTCATGCAAATGGATTATATACAGTTACTCGTTTTAATGTTTGACTATCATGTGTAATTGTGTAATTATTGTTCTATATACTTACTTGAAATGTGATGAAATCCTCTAATCCGTGATGAGAGAAAACACGCATTTTAGCCTATAAATATGCAAAATTAGATTAAATTTCTATTATAAATATGCAAAATAGTGTGTATTTCTATTCACCATAATATAATAGAAGTTAATCGTTCATATAAAATGAAAACTATAACGACGTAGTTTATCCTCTAATATATCAGATTACTGTAAGCAAAAAATGTATTATTACGATATATTCCAGGAAAATTAACCTAATCAGAAAATTCTAATTTTAATTAAAGTTTGGATGCTTATGAAGCGTAGTAAGTTATACCTGAAGTAATCTTTTTATAGACAGAAAATTTCTTTAGGAGTGTGAAATTAACCCCCAAAATTTCAACATTTTTTCATGTTTAGAAAACAATTTTTTTTGTAATTTTTTTACAACAGTATAGAACACTACTAAAAATTAATTTATTGAAGTGACATTCTATTTAAAAATAATGACTGTATGTAATTTGATATATTTGAAATTTTGTATATATTCTTAATCTTTAAGAAGTTTCAAACGCGATAAAAATTAAATAAAATTTTCAACGAAATTCTGTGAATATTTCAAACTTCGATATTATTAAATAAAACAGGACAAATAGAGTTCTCATACTTCCACCATCTCGATGACACACTGCGTTCCAATAATTACTCAGAGTATTGCATATTCACTTTCTGCAAAACTAATACAATGTATGTAAAATTAATTACAACATAACTACAAAGAAACTTAGCTTATGAGAAATTTAGCTTATTGTTTCTATTTTACCAATTTTCTTGTTTATATTAATTCGTAGGTTTATATTTGTCACTCGTTATAAAATTGTTATTACGTACTTAAAAGTTTGCTTACAATTTGCTTAAAATTTGCTTACAATTGTGGACTAGTAGTAAAATCTCGTTACTCCTTGCACTAGCTGATGTGATAGATGCTCATAGCCTCTCTGACCAATGTTCACACAAGTCACGAAATCTGTTGCTTTTCAAAACCGTGTACACAAAGCTTGCAGCCAATCCGCTTTTTTAAAATCCGTTGTTTCTGAAACCGATTTGCCGAGTCTGGCACTCGAAACTACTCTGACTTGAAGCCCGTTGTTTCAAAACCGATCTGCTCGATAGAGTACCCGTCCAGACTCTTGACCCATCATTCATTCGTTCGTCCCGAAGGACCATCGCTTTATTTTATGGTAGTGTCATCCTCTCTCTATATGTGGATCGTCAATCTGGATGGACAAACTTCGGGATGAAAAATTGGATACATTCGTCTTGGTATTATATGTATATAAATAATAAGAATATATCTATATGAGTTAATTCGTTGCGCTTTGTTGAGCTATATGTTTCATTGCAATTATATATAATTGAATATAAAAGACAGGTGTGTCAGGTGAAATGTATGAGTGCATGTAGTGATTTATAGAACAGGCGATATCTAAAATTGTTTATAACGAATAATTTATAATTTATTCGCTGTTAGAAATATTAAGAATGTAGCAGATAGATAGATAGATTTATTTATTTCAGCTTATACTGCCAGGAAATGGACTCGGTTTTACATGTTCAAGTTTCCGATGGGTGTGTGGAATAGCATTGAGCATGTGTTCGCATTCCTGTGGAATTGTATCGTTAATAGTGGTTACATTAAGGTTTGTTTCAATAGTGACTTCCATAGGTAGGCGATCTGACATGTCTGTTTCAAATGCCTCGAAGTCATGGAAGTAGTGAAGGCTGTTGAGATTTACCGAAACGAAACGACTTCCATAGGTAGGCGATCTGACATGTCTGTTTCAAATGCCTCGAAGTCGTGGAAGTAGTGAAGACTGTTGAGATTTACCGAAACGAAATCGATAGTCGTGCATGCCTTTGGCATGAAGGTGACCAAGTCTTCCGTGTCACTTTTTGACCTACCGTTGAGGACAATCATGCCTAGTGTTACCACGCGTCGCGAATGTAGAAGTTGTTTCCTTCTTAGGAACGCGTGGGGTGCTTTAGACGTTTTACAGTCGAGAGCTGTTAATTTTGTTTGGTAGCCCAAATGTTAACTTATTTCGTCTTGACTCCTTTCCTCGGAGTCGCGATTCTAACTCTTTGAAGGATCGAATATGACTGACTGAAGTTTGGATGTGACTGCTCGAAAGCTCGAATGTGACACCTTGAGAGCTCGAATTTGACTGCTTGAGAGCTTGAATTTGACTGACTTGACTTTTTTCGCTATTCGGTTTCTCGCTTTGGCATGTCGAGGATGCGCAGTGATTGGTTATTTAGAGAAATGTTAATTTCCCAATCAACGGTATCCTAAGTGTCGTGATCACCCTTCTATGCGCCCTTGGCGCGCCTTCTTTCGGTAAGGGTGGGACAATACCTGAGCGGGCGTGGGGTCACGGGTTTTGCCCAAGGGTTACGGTATTCCTCCAGGTCCCATGCGTCGGTAGCTTTTTACCCATAGCGGAACTTCGGGATGACCCTTCAGAATTACCGAGGTTTATAACACGTCTTTTGGCTATTGAGCGTAGACGAAATTAAGATTTGAAAGAACATTTGTTTCGTTGCCCCCGAATATACCTAGAGCCCAACTCTAAAATAGTCTGTCTTTATGATTGTGTTATAAACCTTAGAAATACCGACCTCACGGCTCATTTTGGGATGCTAAGGCGAGATATTCCATATGCACCGCGTAGCATTAAGTCTATCTTCTATATATCTTTTACTGTTCATCTCGTTCATAAAAGACACACATACACATGTGCCCTCTGTGTACAAACGTTCATATATACATACGTACCCATACATACTCATCCGTACCTCTATACACCTACATATTTTATACAGTATAATATAATATAATATAACATAACGTAATATGATTTAATCTAGCATGGTATAATATAACTATTTTATTTATATCTTACATTTCTTTGGTTTTTCTTTATTGCCATTGATTTTCATGTATTTATACTATTTATTTATTTATTGTCCTTTCATCTAGCCTGTTCCTATTTCTCTACCTGTATAGTCACTCTGTGTTCACTCTCTCTCACTTAGAATTACTATATTACTACTATAGTAGAATAGAATTACTACTATTAAGAATGTAGTATTTCTGGAATATTTTTTCGTTTTTTCGTTTCCTGGAATATTTTTGCAGAAGGAAATTTGAAATGTGTTACATCAGAAAATGTGTCGTAACAGAAATGATTAATAACACATTATTAATAACAATTTAATATTTAATCAATGTCTTGGTGTAGTAAAATTAAATTATAATTTGATAAATTTTTTCTTAATAATAGTAAATGGATTAAATTTATCTCTGTATATTTGCAAATAAAGTATATTTCTACTAGAATGATGAAAAATAATCATAATTCTGGTATGGTTCTTCTGAAATCTTCTATTACACGTTCTTTGTATTTCATCGTTTCATTTTATTCAGAAAATTGTCCAAAAGGTACAAATGTAATATAATTATAATCTGTATACGTGAACAGGCATATGATGTCAGGTGTGACACTTAACATAAAGTTAACCCATTTATTTTGTATAATTATCAAATACATTTGCATTAATTTCGTATTTATTTGAAATTGTGGATAATTTATATTAATTTCAAATCGATTTATTAATTTCTTGTTGATACCAATACTGTAAACAAGTGTACCGAGTTGACCTGTTGACCTCAGAAATTCAAACTTTGGTTGGTACAGAATAAGAGAGACATTCTGATCACTTCTGTTCACTCGAAATTCCATCTTTGGTGCTTCCAAAATCTGTACTTCCGACATAATAGGAAGATAAGTTACGTCACTACTCTTTTCATCTTTCGTCAGATAGTTAATCCTTCGCACTCGGCGATCTTTTCGTTACAGAAACATAGTAATTCGAAGACTTCCTGCCATAAAGTCGACGATATTTTCGAAACGGTAACTAAGAAGTGAAAATTAATTGTAAGATATAGAATTATTTTACCTCGATATTCCACGCGTCGTTGCACAATTTTAAATTTGAGATGTTAATTAACAATAATCTCTAGAATTTGATTAAATGGTGACTGAGAGTAGCTTCTCGAGTGCAAAGGGTTAACACTCGTTCTACGATTGCACGCAGTATTTTATGGTCCAATTCCTCGTGGTACCGATTTGTAGATGCAATACTTCCAGCCAATAACGTAAATTTATGCACTAGATCTGTAATTGCACTAAAAGGGATGAGTCGGTTAGACTGACTAATCAAACTCGCATTCCTCCCAACTACCACCTTTTCAACACTGCACAGTACTATGCTCTGACTGACTCTGCGTTTCATGGTCTCGATGTCTCCATTTTTGGAATTTTGGCCACACGTGCTGACCAGTATTGCCATAATTTACGACATCGCGATTATAATCCTGTATTAAATAATTGTGGTATTGGAGAGTGGACCGAGTGATTGACAGCGCGATCGATGAGTGTTTGGAACGGTGCTGATAGTGGATAGAGAGGATGTTTAAGCTAGACTATGAGTAGTGCGAGAAGAACGAACGAGTTCCTAAAACGCGCGTGGAATTTTTGGATGATTGGCAGCGTGTAGTATGAGTGTGTGGTGTGCATGAGTATAAAAAGGATGCCAAGAGATTAGTTGAAGAGCATCAGAAGAGAGTATCATAAAAGAATCGTTTGAGAATTAGTCATGTGAGTTGGGAGTCGCTTAGACATTAATATAATAAATATTATTAAGAAAAGGGAAAGCTCTATTCCCGTCGAATAATGCTCCCATTTTCACATAGTTGACACTGATTCTGTGGTCACACCAGTGCTTTATGGCTCTATTCCATTTGGTCTTGATGGATCCTGGTCACTCTCTTTGTCACACGATGCGCGTTGAATTTTATTCATAATCCTGACACTTCTAGCGAATAGCGAAAATTCGTGTGACCTATCTATGCAGCTGTGTCAGAGAAACTGTGGACCTATTATATCATGACCAATTAGGCTTGCATTTCTTCTGTGTGCAAATTCCTTAGTTCTATACAGTATTTGTATGTCGTACGTGAAGATATGAAGATTGCAAATGAGGAGGAAAGCAAAATTACTATTGGAAAGCATGAACTTCAATTGTTACTATCATAGAACACGAAATGGAACTGACTTCAGTTGCTTAGCTGAATCAGTGACCGTTATGGGGTTGTAAAAGCTTCGGCACATGCTGGAGGAGGTCGAGAACAGCTTGACAAATCGTGAAATATTTTGACCTGTGGCACCTTTCGACAGCTAAAATTTGTCATACCTCGTAGGCAATGAATCATTCCATACGTTGCTAGAAGAAAAAACGTCAACCACCATCAGCCAGTTCATTTTTTTCGCCTACGTGAAGTTGAAATACTTCGACACGATTCGCAAGTTTTCCCCATATAGTATACGTATGTGGAGGACATTTCAAAAAATCATTTGTTACGAAAAATTGATATATTTTTTGACTGTATCTTGAAGTACAGATGTTACGAGGCAATATTTGATAAATGTAAAATCGTGTTGGGAATATACTTTCAGATAGCTGTATTATTTTCTACAGTCATATCGCGAGATTATATAACCAGTGCACAATAATTTGATTTTAATACTTTGTATTTACCTACATTCAATATATGTTATAATAATTCTTATATTATTTTTCTAGTATGTATAATGCAATATTATACATACTAGATATAATTATTATATATGTTTCTTACATTATATATATATATAATAATATTTGATCAAAATAAGTATTAAAAATTGCATCAAGATAAGAATGATAATGGAGTACACTAGATGTAATATCCATAGATATAATTATTATATATGTTTCTTACATTATATATATATATAATAATATTTGATCAAAATAAGTATTAAAAATTGCATCAAGATAAGAATGATAATGGAGTACACTAGATGTAATATCCATAGATATAATTATTATATATGTTTCTTACATTATATATATATATAATAATATTTGATCAAAATAAGTATTAAAAATTGCATCAAGATAAGAATGATAATGGAGTACACTAGATGTAATATCCATAGATATAATTATTATAGATGTTTCTTACATTATGTGTATATATATATAATAATATTTGATCAAAATAAGTATTAAAAATTGCATCAAGATAAGAATGATAATGAAGTACACTAGATATAATATCCAAGTTGGTTAAATTAATATTAAAGACTTGTCAGACTATTATATAAGCCTATGAAATATTAATTTATTTTCTATACTATATATGTATTTAAAAATGTGTTATTATACGAATATATTTTTTCATCGCTATTTATACCTATTATCGACTTTTTTTAACTTTTTCAAAAATTATTCGAATATCTATGTTATTCTTTTAATGTAATTTATTTAAAGATTTCTATAAAAGTATGTGCAAATTGTTTGTATTAAAAGAATATAATAATAAACTGAGTTGTATAAATTTTAATTTCAAATTAATTTCAAATTACTGTACGAATATTTTTTACACTCGCATATTGCATCTAGTGTACAGGTGTTATGTGACAAGGAAGTACCTGCTAGTACGCGTTAAAGTACGTGTTAGAATCGCAATAAAGCGATTTATCGAATGTCTTAGCCGAACAAATTGCACAGTACCGTTGAGATGCAAGAAAAAGAAAGAAGAAAAATGAAATAAAATTGCTCCTATTTCTTGCGAATATTCTTGCACCTATCTTTCAGAAATTCGTGTTTTATCAATAGAACTACCAAAGAGATCAAAATGCTTTGTTTCAAATTTCTTATTTTCACAGTTTTTCAAAATAAACAGCTCCTCTTGACAAATATAAATTTCAAATATAGATTTTTATTCGGACACGTGGGAAATTACATATTATATCGCTTTATTTATGTTATATTGCATGCTATATTTCGATATACTTTACTTATCCTAGATCTTCATAGATTCGCAAATTACGAATTTACAATTGATGAACTGTTTGAATATTTAGAGCTTGGGAATAGTACCCATGTCTAACTTATAAATATTGCCTTTGAATTAAAACGATCCTGATATTTTCATCGAGGATTTCCGTATACGCATTTATATGCGTGTTTTTTCCTCTATAGGTGCATGTAAATGCACTGTGCATCGTGTCAGTCCACTGCTTAATTGGATTATGTTTTTGTACAAAACAGTTAGTGTGGCAAGGGTATTTAAAATTATATCCTGTTCCTACAGTTAACGAAGAGACGCTTGTCCCACAAGCCAGTGAAGGGATAAACGTGCATTTAAAGCAAGGTTATTACTATATTTTTGACGTAGTTAGGACTTTGAAAATGGCGTTCACTTGTTTTTTCTTTAATCGAGGTTGCGTTGTTTTTGTCCCTTTAGCTGTCGTCAGATAAGATTTTATCAGATAGGACGTTGTTCGGTTCGGTTTTACATGCACGGTCAACTCAACTGCCTTCCATTAACTTCGTGTAATTTTATTTTAGAGTAGCAAAAGTCTCCACTTTTGGTCCAGCGGAATTATCGAGTTTTAGACATTCCTTTCGTGATTTCATTCGACTGTGCGTGATTTTAATCATTTTTATATTTGTTTTATTTTGCTGATATATGTTACTTCTAGAAATAACAATGACATGTCAACTGTAAGTATCGTTATTTTCTACCGATTTATTTATGCTTTTATCATCGGTATTTGGGGTTTGACAAATATATCGAAACGCTTGATGCTTTTTCGATGTTCCTATATAGTCGACAATTTTAAAATCGAAATATCTGACTGTATATAATATTGTGTAAAATTTATATATTTCGGCTCAGAAATATTTATTTCATATTGTTAGATCAGTGTCATCAGAAAAATTGTTCCCTAAAACAGACTTTCAGATGGCACAATATATAATATTCCATTAAAGAAACTGAAAATCACTTTCATTTCGAAAATTATTTAAAAAAAAGGAAAAAATGATACACGCCATCACGTTATCCATGAAAAAGTGTGAATCTTTTTGTTCATTTTATTTCTTTTAATAATTGTCATCCACGAAAGAAAAAAAAAAAAATATGCTGAGTATATGTGTATATTTACTTTTATGAATAAATTTACTTTGCCTATTCTGTTTCTTAATTTAAATCACCTAAACCGTTCTGAAGAGGATATAAAAGAAAATACCATATATCAAAGACACCCTAATCTAACTTGAAGCGAAAGAAGTTAAAGTAAATCTAATAATACTTTATTACATTTCGTGTCGTACGAAAGGGATTTCAATTCGGTATACTAAAACTCTGCTGTCACGATGCTAAGATACTTTATTCCACAGATTCTAATATTACCAAGTTCCCATAAAAATAGGAAATGAAATATGAAATCAAACATGTAAGGGGAGGAGAGAAGATGACTGGGTTAATAATTCTAACTCTCGATGGATGATCGTACTTTTACTCTTTTACATAAAACTGTGTCCATGACTCGGTTTGCCCTTTTTGAAAGAGGACTTCCTTTGTCTATCCACGGATCGCCACTTCGTTTGGGATTACAGTTATCGTCGCTGTGTACCCCTCAGTCACGCCGCCATATTGGTAACCGGAGCTCACTTACTCATAGATTTCAATTTGAAAAACTGACCAACCTTTGCGACGTACTCCCGTGTATTTGACTACTTCATTCTTCAGTACCTACCCGATGGGACCTAGTCCACCCCAGCCATCACAGTGTCATGGGACTAATTTACAGCGATGAAGAATAAACTAGGCCTCTATACGAGATACTATCCGTAGAATAGGTATAACGTAAGAGAAGTGAGCGTATATAGAATTGTAGCAAAACTAACTTTATTCGGTTTTTGGTGTCGGGATATATATACATTCCTGTTATCTTATCCTAGGCTATTTTATCCTAGTTCGAAAGGGGTTGTATTTCGGAGTTTGCAGCTTTAGTCGTTGGCTGCCATCACAGGGTTGCATCTTGGACTTTGGAGTTCTATTGGTAATTCGTGTGGGCTGCCGTCACAACAGACTCCGACATGTTTTACTCGTGAACGAAGGTAGTCAGTGAACCGACGAAACACTCAGAATCAACCCGATGGTCCCAAGTAAGGCCCTGTAGCCGTTCACGCCCCATGGGATAGAAACCAATTAAAGAATCATGCCTGGGGTCTAACCGCTGGCTGTTATGCAGTGTCGACGGCTACAGGGCCATTACCCCGGTCGTATACACGGTGGTACATAGAACGACTTGGTCTTAGTGTCAGTATTATATAGACAGACGCTTGTATCGATACCAGATGAGCAACCAGCCCACTGACTACCCTAGAAGCGATGCATGACGAGAGTGATAATGACTGGAATGAGTGTCGGAGACGAGTCGTGTGGATGACTTACGAAACATGGAATTGTCGAGTACTGTGCGTTCGAGGAAAGAAGGCACAGCGTGTTTACATCCTCACGGCTGATTAATTCCGCTGACACTCCCTTGATCACAGGCAGTGACCACTATTGACCGAAAACCGAGATCATTCATTACTGTCTATATTATGCGATGCACATTCGAATATTATGCGAAATATTTGAATTCTGAAGTAAAGTTAAATTGAAACGAAAGAATAAAATCTGGAAAAAGAAAAATAATTGAAACGTGGAAAAAAATAAATTCGACTTGAAAATAAAAATGATTATTAAATTATTTAAGGGGGTGAGACGTGGATGGGGTGGTCAACCCTAACCTCACTTTGGACTTATTTTCCCCTTTCACGGACTGAGAATTGTTTAATGTTTCACTTCCAATGTCAAACCGACAAATGAGTCAATAATCAGCGTGTCGCCCTTTATATAGCCCCCATCGAGCGAAGACTGACGGAAATTTCCGAAATTTACCGATTCCATTAATTATTACTTTTCCGCTATAATAGCCAATAATTTATTAATTTTTTCAATGTGATTATAAATTTACGTTGTGGAAACTTTGTTATGAACGAAATTAATTTATTATTGACAAGAAGTAATAATTTATAAACTTTTTGTAAATTACTGATACATTTTAATTTAAGTACGTTATAAGTTCAAGTAACAGCCAGTAATTTATTAATTTCTTCACTTTTATCATACATTCACGTTATGAATAATTTGTTATTGACGATATTAATTTGTTATTAATATTAAATTTGATAATTTATACAGTTTTTATAAACTATAACTATTTCTATAGAATAAATTTCCTCTGTATTTTTGGTTAAAATGAAGTATTAAAACGTTGGTCGATTCATTCTCACCTTAAAAGCTAGGTTGGAGTTGAATTTTTAATCACTTTATATATAAGAGTCATTCGTTTTTATGTATCGAAGGACGAAATTGTTTCAAATTACAAGTAATTTAGACAAATTTTTCATAATTTTGCGATTAGTATAAAAAGGTACATGAAAACATGTGTATGTTATGCATATAAAAAATGAAATCGACTGGATGATGATTTTGATGTCGATTACGTGTGACTACGGTCCTAACGAAGCTAGATATGCGAACAATGGCTACGTGGTGACAAAATCCCGCTTATGGGTTGCTAATATATATCTTACCGCCCTGTCAACATTGAACATCATTCTAATATTGTTCCTGGGTGGTTTCTTTTTTAGAAAAGCTTACAGAATAAGCTACTATATAGCAAATTCGTATAAAATACCTTTTGTAAAAATGCAAGAATATGTATACAAAGTACACTCGAAGTCTTATTTATAAACTTTGATGATCAATCATAGATATTTAGAAGCAGAAATAATAATAATTACAGACATTGATAAACTCGGGATAGTCTCTCCTAACTTGTAAGACAGCAATGAACCTAACGCGCTTACTTCATATGTAATACTTGTACTACGATTAATATTTTTATATGTAATATTGTAATACGATTCCTGATTCGTGTTCAGGAAAATAAACTCTACGAGAGTCACCTAATGAATATTACAGACTGGAAGAAAAGTTAAAATTTATTGACCAGTGTAATAGACAAACCTTGATTAAAGGTATATTCGTTGAAACCTTCTAATGTTAAAACATCGTTCACGTCTATGAGATAAACGATTTTGCATTTCGTAAAATAACGTGAACAATTTTGGTCATTGACATAAGAATTACAAATGCAATAATGGTAATAAATAAACCTTCGATGAAAAGTACATTCATTGAAACTTTCGTAACCTCATAATATCGTTCACGTCTATCGAATAAACACTCAATAAAATATCCACGACATTCTTGGTTATTAACGTGGGAATTATAAATAGAATAATAAATAAATATTTTATTAACGATACACTTGTCCAAACCATCGTAACTTCATAACCCCGTTCACGTCTATCAAATAAAGACACCCCTTGAAATAACGTGGACAATTTTGGTGATCGACATAAGGGCTGAGAATATAATAACGATGAATAAATTTGATGGAAGGTACATTCATTAAAAGCTCGGCAACGTCATAATTAGCTGAAACAATCGAAAGTTGGGGATATTTCAGTGACATGGGGCACGTCCATCCTGCACAGCGGTCCCAAGAGGGATGGAACCAGCCGGTCATTTGTCGTCGAACGCAGGCCGGTTGGAAACAGGTGCATTACTAATGCGCGTATTATCGCGTTCCATTATTTTAAACACTTCTACCTGGTTGTGTATAACGGAGACTGACGTACGGAAATTAACGTTTACCGTTCACCGGATTGCTGAATAGCAAATTTATTCGTCGGTCACATAGGCGATCAATTTGTCGCGTTGCTCGACTTTGAATCACACTGACCGCCTCGTTGCACGGCCATTCAATCGACGCCAGTGATGCCTTCTAATCCACGATGAATAGAAATCATTTTGTAATTCCTGTTTCATTATATCGATCGACCGATTTTATTCGACACGTGTGCTATACGCTTCGCGCGTTCTCTTCCTTTCAAACAGGAAGCTTATTCCATGCCGATATATCGTTTCTGTTGCAGAGTTTTAATCTCCTGTCCCATGTTGCTAGACGCTTCTAGCGATATCTGGTATTTTCGTCAATTCTAACCAAACCTAACGGTGGAGGTCACTTCCTCCTAAGAAATCGTAAAGCAAGCACTTATGGTTATTCTGAGAGATTATCCCGGTTAAACCTAATGTTAGAACAGCTAATTGTAAACAAGATATTGGTATGATAGGAAACGATATTTGGGTAATTAGGCTGATTAGGAGCCTTGGGAGCATTAGCAGGAGCCAACAGCTCATGCTAGCTACGCAAGTCATGTATGTAGGATCGGGGTGTGTGGGTTGGCTAAAGTAACGTTGCTTTACTGCTTCTTAAAATACAATAAACTTATGCTCATATTATCGGCTACGAAACTAAAGACTCGCTACGGGTACGCTCGACTTTTACTTGTTAGACGCTATCTTGGAGACCGTGAAGGACTGTCCTCGCCCGCGCCCTTGCACCCTTATTTAAACCGTTCATCCTCCTCATTCATACCCGGACTTTCTTCCCCAGTCATGCTCCTTTCTCACGCAACCTCGGTGGGCCAGGCACTTCAACCACTCTGCACGCATCCTTAAACTTTCGCTCGACTCTACCATAAATAATCCTTGCAGTCGATCCTTACGCACATGGTCACTCTCATTCTAAGTCCAGACACACTCGACATTTCCCAGAGCCACACTTATTCCACTCCCACATGTAAGAGATACTGATGTAACAAGATTTGCTTTACAAATATATATATAGTTGACATTGCGAGTGTTGGTTTTATATGTGTGAATGCGAATAGGGTTGAATAAGTGAAACTCATTTGGGATGATATAAATGTAGAATTGGAATGAGTACGGTCCTGAAAGAATGTCAAGAGTGTTTGGGCTTGGAACGAAAGTGACCGCTTGCAAGAGGATTGACTGCAAAGAATATTTATGGTGAGTCGAGTGAAAGTTTAGGGATGCATCCAGAGTGGTCGAAGTACCTAGCCCATCGAGGTTGCGTGGGGAAGGGCAAAAATTCTTCCAAAGTCATCAATAATTTTTAAAACAGAATCATTTATCTTTTACGATAATATGTTACAACCGATGCCAATACGTATTCGTTAAATTAGCACACTATGACCTTGAAATGACCTTGTGAAATTGTATACCGTCACTAGGTGGTCCTTGCTCGACGACAATTAGTGTCAGACGCCTTTTTAAGGAGATTGTGTTTGGCTTCGAATAGTAACCGTGTCATTATCTTGATATTGCGTGTTTTAATATGGCACGTGCTACTAGGTCTAGCATTTCTATGGATCCTTGGTAGAGCTGTGTATTTTGCTATTGGATGGAGTTTCCGAATTTGAGGTGAGAAGAGTAGGGGTTATAAACCGAAAAGGTGCCATCGTGCTTTACCTGGGATACGGAGTCGGCAATATAGTATTTTCCAATGATTAATAATACCGCCGAAATGGTATTTCAAGTATTAACAAAAATATTGTAGGATACCATTTCGGAAAGAAATCGCGGATCGGTCATTCCCAACAAAAGCAAATTATAAACCGATCAATATTTTCTAGAAGCAAATGGAAAAGTTATTTTGGGTAACAAAATTAAGTCGCCTGGTCCCTACGGGGAGGTGAAGCATAGATTAAGAAAAGCATAAAAGCAGGGTCCTTGACGACCAAAACAGAGTCCTTAGAAATTAATTGTGACCGACACGAGCGTGAGTCGCTCGGTGTTGGAAAGAGAGTTAAATTAGAGTGCGTCTTTGTGTGTTTTCGTTGCGTTATCTTGGTGATCTAAGTTAAATTAGTTTTATGAGTTTTGTGTTCGTGTTATTCCGTTCTTATTGTTCTGTCAGTTTTTGGTGTCTCAAAAACCAGTTTTCGCCATACTACAATATTATACAAGCTATACAAATTTTACAAAAATTGTTGTAAAATTCTAAATAATCTATCAGCGTATATTTACATCCACTTCATATTTCACAAAATTAGTATTAGCACGTGTTCACTCTCCAGTGGTTGCAACGAGAGGAACGATGAGCTGCAGGATAAACACGGTCTCATCGTGGACACACACACGTACAAGTACATACACACTAAACGACAGAACAGCGATATTATAAACACAGGTATGTCGCGATGCACTATAAGCAAGCAAATGCTGCAATAAAAATGACCGAAACCAAGATTATACCGTTTTCTCACTGAACCCCTATAGTAACGAGTCCCATGCCTGTGTCACATCCGGTTTACCCGGTTTAAAAGAAATTGGGGAGACAGTGAGTTACGATGTATTAAATGTAATCCATTCAACGAGTTATCATCGCTTAAGCATTGTCTCGCATCACCAGTGCTTTCTCATTTGTGGACCGACGTAACGGTGTTCGTTTGCTGCTTTAAGAAGAGATGTTACTCGTAATTTACGACGGTCGTTATCGCGAACGGAAGGGTAGCGAATAAAACAGACGTAAGGTTCCATGACACGCAAATTAGCCAGCCCAGGGATATTTCAAGCTGTCACGATTGTCGCGGCTGCGTCGTGAATTTTCCTTTAATAACAGCGTGTCATTGATACCTCGACTGTTCCTTTAACCCCGGTAATTTACGCACTGAAAACATTCGCGGGAAACCAATTATCGCCCGCTTAATGAAACAATGTCACGATAGAATTAGCCGCGAAACGTTATTCACCGACGACTGTGTAAGCGGTTTCGTGCAAACGGCATGACTTTTCTCACAGCCGCTTCCTCGTGTCGAATTAGGAGCCGGAATAAAAGAGTTTTAATTAGTCTCATAAATATATATGACGCGCTTTAATTACCCGCGCAAACAAGATTTTCCACGGTGAAATTAACAGGCCAGCGTGAGCCGCGTTGCAGGAACGATGTTCGGTAATTGTATTATTGTATTAACCTGGTAAAGGAATTTTCTTGCAAAGTTTCTTCTTGCAAACAAAATTTCTCCTCTCGTCCTTTTTTCCCGTTTCTTGAAATTTCGTTCCTTTTAATTCGTCGGTGGATTTCGTTGTTTGTTTTGGCACTCTGGTGATTTTGCTGTGAATCCTTGGATAATAGGAAAAGTATGAGACGTAGAGAGTATTAATTTTTTGGACTCGAGGAATTGCCGAAACGGTGACTCTTAGACGCCATTTGTTTTAATGGTGTAACCTGAATAATGGATAACGGACGATAAGTGTATTGAGAATAACTACTCCTGAAATATTGAAATAAAATAATTTTATTTATTCATTTTTCATGCAATTACGTGATTTTTATTTCATTTTGACATAAATAACTCCAGCAAGCTTATAAAATTGTAAGAAAAGCTTCGAATTGCTCTTTCTTTGGGACAAAAGAATCTTCGAATACAAAGCGTTAACAGTGAATCTGCCAGTGTTAGAACGTGGAAATTATGTATACTAATCGCGATATCTGTTATGTTAATATGTAGATGAAATGTATTGTTCCGAAGATGTTTATCGTTGTATTTGAGGTTCGTTATTAGTTCAAATTGTATAGTATTTTCTTCTTGAATGAACTGTTATAGCGAGCAGACGTGTTTCTAACATCGTGTGTATTTATATATTACAATGGTATAAAATATAGTATTTTGTAAAGTAACATACTATTACTATCGATTCTGTTTAATGTAACAACCGGGAACAATTGTTTGATCAGTTGAGATAGATGAATCAGGCTTGACGTGAATTTTGAAAGTAACGTAATGAGAAGAGTATTATATATATATATAAACTGGAGGAGTTAATCAATTTGGCAAGTGAAGAAAGTAATAAATTTAAATTTTACTAAATTTTACTTAAATTCTGATAAGACGGCACTAAAAAATTCACCGTTATCATTCATGGCTTGCTAGTGCATTTGAGTTGCATTATTGCAACGATTTGCATTAGAGTACGGAGTTAATCGAAGTGACCTCTGAAATAAATTATTTATTATTCAGTGGCCAAAAAATTTTTGTCGTTTAATGGCGTTAATCTTAATTATCGGGGAAAGTTATTATAAATATAAAAAGTTACGACTATACCAATTGCTTTGACACTTAAATTTAAGATTTTTCGAAAAGTGGAGTTAATCGATTTATGCAGTGAACAGCTCATATATATATTACTTTCCAATTGTATAAAGTTGTACTACTATTTAGTGCGAATAATTGATTTCTTTTATTATTATCTGAAAGGTATTTTATTTATTATCTATTTGTCATTAAATTGGCTGCTAATATCTGCATTCAATCGTGAAAAATGTATTTATTATTTATGGATCGATCATCTGACTGATTTAACAGGGATAAATATATATATAATATATACAAATTGTTAGTATATTTATGTTATAATCATCATCGAATAATATCGTAGTAGTCAAGACGAAGGGGTGGAAGGGGGGTCCTGGTGTAAAACCCTGAAAATGGGTGTATTTTGGGGAATTTTTTCGAAAATAGTATTTACTCGGTTATTCTGAAAGGTATGAAAAGCTATGATTATTAACTAATTATAAAAGTATAAAAAAAAATTTGTTTACATTTTAAAAAATGTTGCAATTTGGAGTTATAAGAACGTATTTGTAGTGCCTCGATAACGAGATTTGAAATTAATGAGAGCTGTAATTCCTTTTCTATTTAACCAGAACTGGAATACAAACAATTTCCTTCGCTTTATGAACATAATTAGTCGATGAACCTTTAAAAATATAAAAGATTTAGCTTATGGTTGTTAATATTTCATAAAACCACGACGAAGAGTAGCACGTGTAACTGAAAACTACATACCATAACTATGAAAAAACCCCACTCTGGTTAATTGTTAGAAAGTAATTCATCGAATGTTCTGCTATAACTTCCAATATATTTTTGGAATACTACAATTGGAATGTAGTTTCTAGTTTGTTTCGAAAAATCTCATTGATTTTCATCGAAAAAACAATTTACGATCAGCACGAATCTGCAATATTGCAAACACTGTCAGACACCATGTAGAGAAATATTTTAGCGAACGTGAATATTTTGGAAAATTTTTGAACGAAATCGTTACATTTTTACTAAGGCTGGTTTTCAACGGTGCATTGTTACTCTCGTCTTGTGATTTATTTTCATGCAGACGTACTTGTGCAAACTATTTAATTTCACCACATTGATTATACAAAATTTTTTACTATTGCTTAAAGAAATTAAGAAATACCAGATTTATGATAAGTACTTTAAAAAGTACGAAGAACATGGAAAGTTTAAAAATTGATGTCACAACAGATAAATTAATACTACCGTCAATGCAGTAGTTTTGTTATTCAAAAATAAATGTCCTTCAGGAATATATTATAAATTTATTATTGAACATTCTCGTGCATTGTATTCTACCGAATGAAATATTTATCATTTAGAAAACGCAATATGATTTTAACGATATATGAAGTATGTACACACCTACAGATATTTTTTGTTCAATATTATATATATCTCGGTACTGGTAATATTGTTAAATTTATTCAGCTATTTTACTATTATAGAAGAGTATGATAAAAAGGTAGTTGAGAACTGAATAGTTATAGACGTTTTACAAAGAAATGATTTATAAATTCCTTAAGATAAAATGAATGCCAACGATCTAATATTCATAATCTGAAATTCAGTTGCATAAAAATTATCAAAAAATTCCAGTCATTTGACTAATGTTTTCAGAAATTATTGTTAAAAGGTAGAGAAATATTAAGTTATACATAAATATTCGAAAGGTTGTAACTTTCATGAAATGCAACTTGCGATTACTCTGTAATTATGGAAATAATACCGCAGAAATCGTGTCAGATTAAAAGAGAAATTTTAATAAAATTCCAATTATAAAAAACCGGTATTAACAGTTTTAATATTATTGCGAATACCGTAAAAGTTGAACACCTGTATTAAAAAGCTATAACAACTTCAAACTTCAAAAATATAAATCAATCTAGGCTAATTAGTAATTACTATTCGTTATAAAACTACGTAGCGTAATCTTGTTGGAAAATTTTTGAATTTAATAAAAATTGTGCCTTTTTGTATTTTACTTTTTTCACCTGTGTCGATGAATATGAAAGTAACCTACGCCATATAAATTTAAAAAATGAACGTAAACGAATGCGATACAAAATAAATGATAAAATCGTCCCTTTCAA
Organism: Eufriesea mexicana; assembly: GCF_001483705.2. Taxonomy (NCBI): domain Eukaryota; kingdom Metazoa; phylum Arthropoda; class Insecta; order Hymenoptera; family Apidae; genus Eufriesea; species Eufriesea mexicana. The sequence continues at coordinate 56,748 of NW_016909127.1, forward strand.
ATTCTTTACTTAAACCACTTTCATAATTACCTACGCAATTATAAATTAGAATTTTAGTATGAATAAATTTTAACGTGTATTGTTCGCTATGCAACGTTTCCATAATTTATACAAATATCACTAAACACGTCATTTTAATCGAGAAATTGTCGTTTGGTTGATATTTGGTGATTTCCTGCATTCCAATTGATTATTCAGACTTTCATTGGTTTAAATAGTTGTTAGCTTATCACGTTTCCGAATATTGTGTATAATTTCTACATATGAACCCCGGTACTATTTAATTTTCTTCCTCGATGTCCATTATATATAATTTTCTAGTAAATAATATATTCTTGAAACAAAATAACAGTTTAATTAATGAACACTATATTATTCGTCACATGTACTTTAAATATTACAAATTTGATTATCGTTTGTACATTTCCTGAGCTTTCAATCGATACTTTATTACTTCATCGTATTTTTATTATAAGTGTACAGTCTTTTTATAAATGATGGAAATGATTAAATTAGTAAATAAATTGTGAAATAATTAAATGACAATTAAGGACGTGATGTACCGAAAATTCTTTCATGGTACTATAGATCCCCCTTTTCTTGCAATGGTTTAATCAAAATTTGTTAATACCTTGTACACAGAAGAATTTATATAGTGAAATTGAATTTTAGACAAATTATAAGAAGCATTAATACACGTTTGTGTATATTATTGATAAAGATATCTCAAAAATGGACTCAAAATCTTCTTAGTACGTAATTATACTTAATACTTAATACAGGGTTTTCCAAAAAAATGTATACACACTTTGCGTGATTATAAAAACAGAAAAAGAAGAAAGAAGAAGAAAGAAAATTATAAAGAATAAGGTATTAAAGTGTGTATACGTTTTTTTGGGACACCCTGTATTTATCAGATATAGTTGACTGTATATCATTAATAATTATTTGCAACACATTTTTCTGGTCAAACATTATACAGTGTATTTATATTACGTATCATGAGTATTACGGTATCTGAATATTTTTATATCTACGACATCTTTAATAGGAAATAATTGTATTTATATGGCACAAAACTGTACACGTACAATTATTCGCTGCATAATTGTATAGTTAAATTTACATGAGTGCGTTTGCGTTACAAACAGCTAAATATAGAGACTAAAGAAGTGACAAAGAAGAAACTTTTATCCTATAATAAACACATGTAGTACGCACGATTTTCTTACATCTATAATACATCATAATTCGATAAAAAGTAAATATTTGTTAATAAATGTTGTACATAGTATGCTCATTATTTGTCAGATATACGAACAAAGAAAGAAAAGAGAAAGAATAGAGGAGAAGGAAAATTAAAAAAAGAAAAATAATTGACAAGGGTAAGACTTGTATCGTATCCTGTAATCAATACATAAAGTACGTGTGATCTTCTCACATCGACGATACTTTCGATAAGAGGTAAATACACGTATCCAAGGGAAAAAAAATTTTCGCGAGATGATGAGAGCAGCGTGTAGAACACAACTATACGGTTGAGCAAACAACGAAATCGTACGGAAAGATTTAAACACGGTTGCGGTTCGTCACGAAACACAGCGAATCAATCGTAAACAAGCCACGGACCAAACAGCCACAGGCGTTACTGCGCCGATCACGCGATCCTTTAATAAATCGCTCCGGTCAAATTTCATTTTCAACGTAAACGAATGTGTCCGGCGTTAAACACGGCCAAGGATATCTTCGAAAAACGACCGTTTTCGTGGCTATTTTCGCGACGGTTCTCGCCCGATCGTGCAACTGAAAGGCTTCGCAGCGAACGTCAGGCGATAAATTATCCGGTTGGCCGGCGATCCGACGATCCAGCGGAGTACAGCGGCATTATTAGTCACGACAAAGGTGGCCAGCCGCAATAACTCAGCTCGCGCCTTCTTATATTTATAATAATTACACCTCGCGGTTCGATAGCTGCTCTCCCTGCTGATATCGAGACGGGAACTTGCTCAAGAGAGAAGCTGCTGCCTCCCCCTTTTTTCCCCTTTTCGAATCGGATCCATGGCTACGCCCATCGGTACGCTATCTCTTATCGTTAATAAATTTTCTCCTCTTCTCCGTTGCATGACGAGCGACCAGCAAACGGAACGAAAAGAAAGCGACGTCCGTGCGGTCCGCGCGATAAACTAATTCCTTTCCCTCGACATCGACATATCCAGGTATTCTCTTTTTTCTCCCCGTTTTCAATTTGCCCGTTTTTACGTTACTTTTTACGGGATATCCGGCTCGTTGCACGCGCCTCGCTCATCGATAAACGTTTCCAGCGAGCAAATTGTAACCTCGGCTGCAGGAAATACCCCGTTTTTATTAGTTAAACGGAATTTTTTGCGTGCCCGGCGACGACGGCCAGCAGCCTGTGCGCGCGCAGCTTTTCCATGTGGTTGCAATCGGTGTGAGCTCGCGGTGCTGCTTAACCGTGTCTCATCGCGAATGTTTCTTCCGACAGAAACGAAGCGAACGAATATCGCAAACGTTCGCTAAGAATTTTTCACCGATAGAATTTACGTTTCTGCATATAAAAGAGAGGAATTTTTCCTCCTCGATGTCGAAGTGGAAGATTTCCTACTCAAATAGACGGAGACGTGCCTCGCGTGTACGATCGACTTCGCGAAGTTTTGGAACTATCGATGCGTAGGATGTAACTTCGACGCACCGGATCACGTGATGCATTCGTAACTCTGGTGCCAGTAGACCGTGCGACTCGTGTTTGTTACGTTTAAAATGGAGTTTAAGGTTATGTCGTGTGTACGATTTGCATATCCTCGTTTCAGATTCGCATTTCTCGAACTTGGATTACGTTTCTGAATTTTCTACGCTTCTTTACATATTCCGAGATGAAATTGCTCGATAATTTCATTATGTTACTAGCTCTGAACGCAAAATCACTTCCTGGAAGAGC
>NW_016909127.1:60179-88050 GCF_001483705.2 Eufriesea mexicana
AAGAGCGGTATACCATGACTACGAGCTTGTAAATGATACATGCGACGCGGTATTACGTTTCAGAACTTAATTTCGATCTCGTTAGTTCAATTAGGGGAATAAGTTCCGTGTAGAAAGTGCACGATTTATTTTAGAGTGTATTTTACATTTTAAATATCGAAATTAGTTTGAGAAGAATATTCATGGCTAAATAACGCACGGGACGTGGTATAATTTATACCAAGAATAATCATAATGAGATGAATTGGAATGGATAAAAATACAGATAAGTGGATAATAAAATTAAATATTGGCATATCTCGTTATAACGGGGTAACTGATTATCGTATCCCTTTTATGATTTCGATTATTCGGTGTAACGAAATAGCATAGACTCTTTCTTATAAACCATGAATTATACGTGTAACGGGATAAAATGATATATATTCAAATTTCTGTACCGTCATCGATAATGAAATGTATTGTGAATTATATTTTTACAGCTTTTAGTATTCATTCTTCCATAAATATTTAATGCTCGATCGATAGGGCAATTTTCATATAAATTACTTCCGGCATGTTCCAGCTTTATTTTCTAGAAAAATGATAAAATCTAAAATGGATATGAATATCCGTAACATATTTTTTTTACATAAGCTTCTTTTCGTGTATATTATTTACCAATTAACAAATAAATTCTGAATTTGTTACCTTATGATAATTAAACGCTACAGGATCCTGTTTTTAACTAACTATAGAAAATACTATTTTATATCTGAAAGAGACTTTTCAGTTGTTGCTATAGGCACAACAATTGTTACAAGTACTAGAGGTTTAAATTTGCATGGAATCACTGTGTTTGTTTTAGTGAGTTTCAGTTAATGAATATGGTATATTAATAGATCAAATATTTAATTTGTCCTGTTTGCAGAGTTATTATAATTTATATCATTACTTGCTTTTTTATTTTTTTCATAAGTAATATCAAATTTGGAATATGTTGAAAAATATATTTTAAAACTAGATTTGGATTATTTGTAATATTAAATTTAATCAAGAGAGAATTATATATAAACGTTAAGATCGTATTATATTAATTGCAGTAAAATTAAGAAAAGTGTATGACAATGAAAACTAGTGAATTTTAATACTAATTGAGTATTTTGTTTTGTATATAAATAAATAACTATTATTATCGTGTAAATATATAAAATAATCCTAAATGTTTTATTTCTTTCGACAGGAATTTTATTTTTATTTGGGATTGTTAAGAATATAATCATAAATGTAATTTTTCAAGCATGTAAATTCAATTATTCATCTCTTCTGCATATTTTATTATTCATAATATAATCTACATTCATTTTAAAACATTCGGTTATTTGGAAAGCCATGTTTTGTTTATTATTTAAACATATTTTGGCTACTAGTGTTTTATTAATTTCGGTATTATGTTATTTAACATGTGATAAATTGACAATGTCAACAAAGGTAAATTACGTTTATGATTCGTTTAAATATCACACGTTAACAATTCAACCGCGTTCTTGCATAAATTTGTTGCGAAGAAAAGAGATTACATTAGCAAACAATAGACGTGCTGATCAAATCTTTATCAATAACTAATACCTGCAACACGTAGTGAAAGAATGGAATTTAGGCTATGACACTGAATAACACTTTATATTGGAACAGTTAAATTCATTGAGCTACAAAATTTCAATAATGTTTCACCTAATTACAAAGATATGCGTTTAATAAATTTACAGGCATCGTAAGCATCAATTAGAAAACAATTTGTATTCTGTACATGTACTACATATCCTCATATTTGTAGCTACTGGCTTATAAGAAATGAGGTAGAGGAGCACACCCTTTTAACCTCTGCTTTCTCTAATTACCAACTCGTGAGACGTGATATTTAACTTTTGAACTATAGAACCGTGGGATATACTGAATTCTTCGTGTCCTTGATTTAACAAACATTGCGTTAGTTCTAATGACATATTTTCCTTATTATTTCTTTTTTAGTTTTTTCAAAATTGGAAAATACCAAATATATTTATTTATTATATTTACTAATTGCAAGTTGGACAGCCAATAATTTCGGTAGTTTTAGCATAAAATAGTATATATTTATTTCCTCTAAAACAGAAAAAGGTTTATTGTATTTTGATCGATGCTTTTTAATACCTTAATAATTCTACAAAAATTGGGACATCATTATATCTATTATCGAATATTCAGATATAATATTTTTTAAATTATAGTTATGTAGCAAATAAATTTATCTATAGTTTAGTTTGTCTTATGTTCATAATTTCAATTTATTTCCTAGTTCAATTTTTAATTTTAGTATATCGTTATCAAATTTCCTTTACGAAGAAAAAATAGAGCACTCTGCTTATCTATGTAGAAATAATATGATAAATATTTCCAAATTTTTGGAAACTTAAATGCAACAGTACATGATATTTGTCTAGGTTTCATTCATCACTCTTCGTTCATAATCTTTTCCTTTTCTTTCTAATGAGCTTAAAAATTCAGACACAAATAACATTAATAAACTATTTTTATAACATAACGTTATACAAAATTATTTATCTCGATTCGTTCGATGTTATATATATCATAATACGTCTTCATTCGCCCCTTATCATTGACAATTTCCTTTCAGTCCATTTGAAGTTTAGATGTAAACATCACTATAGATTAAAATTGAAATGACATAATAGTACACCGATATCAAAATAACCTCCATTAGTTTGCACTTTTCATTAATAATTTCTTTTTTAATCAATTTCAAGTTGAAACATAAACAACGCTATAGAACGTTATAAATTTCTTTTACAAAGAAAGTATAAAGCACTCTGCTAATTTATATAGAAATAATACGATACTGTTACCAAATTTTTGAAAACATAAAACCTAACAGTACATGATGTCTGTCTAGGTTGATTTAATACTATATCACGTTCTATTACAATACAACTTCATTCATCACTCTTCGTTCATGATCTTTTCCTTTTCTTTCTAATGAGCTTAAAAATTCAGACACAAACAACATTAATAAACTATTTTTATAATATAACATTATACAAAATTACTTATCTCGATTCGTTTGATGTTATGTTATATCATAATACGTCTTCATTCACCCCTTATCATTGACAATTTCTTTTCAGTCGATTTGAAGTTTAGATGTAAACATCACTATAGATTAAAATTGAAATGGCATAATAGTACACCGATATCAAAATAACCTCCATTAGTCTGCACTTTTCATTGCTAATTCTTTTTTTTAATCAATTATAATACGTCTTTATTCACCCCTCATCATTGACAATTTCTTTTCAGTCCATTTGAAGTTTAGATGTAAATATCACTATAGATTGAAATTGAAATGACCTAATAGTACACCGATATGAAGATAGTCTCCATTAGTCTGCACTTTTCATTGCTAATTCTTTCTTTTTTAATCAATTTCAAGTAGAGGCATAAACAACGCTATGGAACGTTATAAATTCGAGTTAGTCAGGTTCGGTTAGATCCGGTGAAATGAAGAAACACGATCTGTCACTGGAAGTGACGCGGATCTGTGTTGCGGCAGAAAACGTGGAGTGCTCTTCGTATCGTTGAGCTAAGCTAGACACGTGGCTCATAATTCATGATAAAGTAGCTTGAACCACAGTTCTCTCCGGTATCAAGCGAACAGGCGCAATCGTATATTAATGCTCGAACGCAATGTGTACGTATTATCAAGCAGAATAACCCTTGGCCTTGCTCCCATTAAACTCTCCCAAGTGTCTGCGCTTAAGTAGAAAGTAGAAAATGCGTTTCTTGCTCTTACGAAGTAGGAGGTTCTATCGACTAAAAGATAAGCAGATAAAGGAACGCGAGATCGAGGGAGAAGCTGAACGATTTGCGTCTTTCTATTGGTGTAAGCCGCAACGAGCTTGCCTACACTATCATTATAGAAAAGCGGTTAGCCGAGTTATTTGATAATTATACCGAATCTCCAGGCACCACTGGCGGATAATTTTCACCAGGCCGTGAGAATTAAGCCGACGGCCTTAATTCTGCGAGTAATTACTGGAAACGCTTTGGGACCTACTTTGCGTAATTAAGAAATATGGTATCAACAGCTGAGATGGGAAAGGGATTTATTTTATCTGCTTATTGTTTTCGACTATGGATTATTCTATGACTTAGAAACCTTCTTGTGGTCAGAATATAGAAATGAAATTATAGCAATATAAGTTTTGGCAAAGTATTTTATATGTCCTTATATGTCCTTAATATCTCCCTTAATTTATATGTCCTTTTTGTTTGGGTTTGGTTAGGTTTTAAGTTAGATTGCTCTGAAAATTGATGACTCTTTCTATTCTTAGAATTTAAATTTTAAATTTCGAAAATAAATATGATGCTTAGATCTGGTATCTTTAATATTTTTAAATTTGAAAGATGCAGATGATATTATTTGCTATGTTTTTTATCTACAGCAATTTGTTCTAGTCTTGTTCAAGATTTTATTCTCTTTTGACGAATTTCTAATTGTTTAAACACTTAAAAATTGTACATTTTTCATTTCGTTTCATACATTTATATAATTGTTCAATAATTTTTATCCTGATAAATGTATTTTATTATTAGTCCTTAATCTATATATATCTCAATAAAGACGAACGAAAATTGCTTATGATATTTGTATCAGCAGGAAATTACGTTATTAATATATTATTAATTGGATTAATTATATTCATTGCATAGTTATTTACCATCTTTGCTCTTAAAAATCCCATACTTTCCATTAATTAAAATTAAAAACACTGTATTAACAATATCTTTCTCCTCTATTTCAGGTAAGTTTCCAACGGAAATATTCGCTTCGTGTACCACAAACGAGCCTGGCATTTCAAGAAACTCTTTCTGCAGTAAGTCCAAAGTCTTCCATCGTAATAATAAGCTTAATTATTCTAGACATTACTCTTCACCTTTGACATCTTTAAAGTTTCATTCACGACATAATTATATAAGCTGCAGCGTATCTCAAAGAATCGTGGCAGTATCTCACTTTTGAACGTCTCACCTGCGTGTGATCGTTCAGGCTGTTCGCAAGTGTACGCAGTCCAGTTACTCAGCGATGGCTCGTGACTGAAAGTCACGTAACTATCAGGTGTCATAAGATTGATGATTTGAGACTAGCATAATAGTGTTTAGACATGATAAGTAACTCGACGATACGTTACATCGAAGTTAAAAATATCCTTCCTAACGGAGCTAGTCCCGGAGTAGAGGAGACGAGGGGGTGTCTTTTAATAAGAAGATTGCGATGCATGGCACATACTAAAATTAGAACCTACGAGTCATGAGCAGTAGACTTTTCTAACTGTTTAAAGACGTATTATTTGATAATTAGTAATCTTTACTCGGATATTAACACTGGAACTGATGATCCGTGATGTGTGCCTGATTATGGTGTACTTACACTAACACAGGGAACTATTAGAATGCTTACATTTGCTACGTTCGACAACTAAAATATGTAGGTTAAACCTATTTAAAATAATATGATATACAGCAATGTATATAGCAAGAAGGAAGTCCTGAAAATTATATTAGCAAAATGAAAAAATAATTGAGAGGGATATACAATATTTGCAGTATGTTTATTATACATATGAGTTATAGTCTGGTCAATAGAGGTGTCATAGTATAGAAGCTGAATCAACATCGTTCAACGTGAATATTTTTCTTGCAAAATGTAGCAAATATCAATATATTCTTAATTTTTGTAAGTGATAATTAAATTGAAAGAATCGAAAGAGAGCAAATTGTATTTTATAACTAATATAATAACAGTAAATGTTAATCTTTTATTTTCGCAATACTTTTCGAGGAGAAAAATGGAAGGAAAAATGATAAAAGTATTATACATGTAATGCAGTGAGCTGGGAAATTTTATAGGTATATGTACACAAAAAGTATAATTGTTTATGTACAAAATAATTATAAGACAGCTACATACATTTAACGTACAATGTAATTTTAACACTTGAAAATACTGATCAATACAATGTATAAAATATATAAAATATTCTATTCATTTCTGATTTTATGTGATTTTAAAGTTCATAGTATACCAAATGGTTGAATTTGTTTTGGTATAAACTTTCCTGTGATATAAAAAAATTTGTAACGTTCCATAAAAAATATTTAAGATTAGCTTTGTTTCTCGAAAATTAGAGTCAGTATAAAAAAATTATATGTTGATTAGAAAAAATTAGTACTACTCTTTTCTTTTTAATTCTTTTAATATATATATATATCATTTACGAGAAGAAAACTGGCAAATTATTACATAAACACATTGTATATAGGGTGTCCCATTTGAAGTTTCGCGCTGAATTATTTCCTAAACTATAGTTCGTTTCGAGAAATATTTCAAATGAAACTTACTCTATTTCAAGGGAAACATCTTATAATGGTCATAAATTTTTGCCAGATGGACGTGCTTCCGAGGTTTCAATGTGGCCTTGGTTTTCTAATAGAATTGTATATTTTCTCTTATCTAAGGAAATAGTGTTTTTCAAGGCGAACTCATTGACCTATAACACATTGGTCTTTGAAAGTCGTTCAAGTCCATTTAATGCTTCAAGTGAGACACCCTGTATAATTATGTTACTATCTCGATAAATGTCCAAATTAAGTTCTCCAAAAATAACTGCAAGACATGCAATCAGTTATTTTGATTCGTTTGGTAATTCTAGTGTTAATTCTCAACAATAATAAGAGATTAATTTATTTCGTCGAATAAACATTTATAAATAAAGCATCTGGTTGATTTATATCAAATTCTGAAAAAGAAGCAGGTTATACGACTAACAAGAAATCGATGGATTTCTCAGAATCTGAGAATCAGAGTCCTCTATGGACCTCGGGTGTCTCGTCCAATATATCTCGGTGATAACTAGAAAGTTAGCAAGGTGGTGATGCAGGTCAACAAAGGGACTAGGCCCAAGGGATAGTGGATCTCGTGTCCACGAATTGCTCTTGTGTCGTATCATGAGTTTATGACACGTCTGTCGTCATTGGGTGTGTAGGCACCTGGTCCCAGCAGTTCACATGGCTCGCTGAAACGCAGACGGTCTGCGTTCATAAAGCAATACATGCACAGAGCCTGATTTCTCTTTCGAACGATCGACCGTGTCGTAAAGACTTTAATTAATGTATCCTCAAAAATAGCTCCATTCACATCCGTGTCATAAATACAATCCACCTAACACTGACGCGCGTTAGACGTCGGTGGATGTGTTTAAGCTTCCCACTATACTCTTGGAGATGGCTGTTTGGCAAATAACTAAGGCGTCGTGCTTGCCAACATAAATAAATTTTATTATCGTATATAACACGCATTTACGTCTCGTTTGGTCCAATGAAGTCCACTGTGTTATTGTCCGCTCATAACGTCGTTTCAGTGAATTTCTATTCTGAATCTGAAGTCAGTATTGCGTGCTTGAGTCCTTGAATCGCTAAAATCGGAATTTCAAATCTGATTTAATCTCGAATCTGAATGCCGGAATCCTTGGTCCAAAATCCGTGTAAGAACCTTTGCTATTTGAAATCCTTTTCGAGGTTATGTCTTTATGCGCATGAGCTTGGAGCAACGGAACGTCGTATGAGGTTAGTCAGTTGAAAAGTGAACAGAATTCGATCCAATCGTATATATTGTAGTAGAGAAATACTGTTCTTGCTTGTTGTGTTCGTCGTGACGTGTTGTGTACGTGGTCCATCTTGAATTTTAACTTAACCGGGTGTGACGAAATATTTCGCCATACTATGAAGACAGATTCAATGGTCATGACGACTTTTTAATCACTTGTGCTAGAAACACGTGCCACGCACGTCGAGATGTTTTTGTTCCAAAATTGCCAGCGACGTGTACACCACGTCGATAGGCATTTATCGCAGAAATAAAAATGACGTGTGCTGCACGTCGGCTAACAACCAGATCGTTCAGTTTTCGAACTATAGTTCCAGAGTGCATGGTATCGCATAGTGTCATCGATATCTTGGAAATATTTCAGAATCGATACGATATCTCGCGGCGCCAATGTGACACCTTACGCGTGTCATACTGTAGCGCACGGCACCGCAATTACGTTTTACGTCGTTCTTACCCATTAAAATCTAGCATGACTAGCACTTCCAATTTGCATAGTTTAGTTTCAAATGCAAATTCTGTTAAAATGAACGAAAGGTTTCAGAAAAGAATCGAGACTTTGGTGTCTCGACTTTAATGTTGTTTTATGTATGCCTCATTGTTTCAAGAAATATCGCGAAATAATTATTTAAATTTCTTTAATTAATTCTTTGTACACTAGAAATATTTGATTTATATATTTTCTATATATTTCCTAAATATATTTTTATAATGTATTTTCTAAATATGTCGTCAAATATTTTGTCAAAATAAAGAATCAACAAGTGAAAATCTAAACTTCTTTTATTAATTTAGTCTAGACTTCTTTTATTAATTCTTCACCTGTCATTGTGAAGAAACAAATCTCCATTGTGAAAGGAGCTGAACAACATTTAATTCCCTTTTTAACAGGTTAACTCTTTGCACTCGAGAGGTGAGCTTCAGTCACCATTTCATAAAATTTGGAAGATCAATATTAATTAATATACCAAATTTAATGTAATATAACAGTATGCGAGGTATCGAAGTCAAATAATTCTGTAATTCTATTATTATACAATACAATTTTTTATTTACTACTCAAAAAAGTATCGTCAATTTTTTAGTAGGGAATCTTCGAATTTCTACTCTTTTCTAGCCAAAAAATCGTCGAGTGCAAAGGGTTAATAATACGGGGGTTGAAATCTGACGTTAAATACCAGATTGATTACAATTAAATATTTTCTTATCCCAGTTGCTATCGAATACATAAGTAAATTAGACAAAGAGATAAATATATCGTGTATTTGTATTCAAGTATCAATTTATTTTTATCACAGTTACAGGTATTTTTGATGTCTGAGGTACTCTATACTCTATTCGATATTATGAAGGTTAAAGTGAATTTATGTTTCTTACTTTGAATATGCATCGCGGATGGTTCATCCATGGTAAAAGATATGAAGATTATTTTTGCCTGCATTTCATAGAAAATGAACACTGAGTCGAAGAAGGAAAGGAAGTAGAGTTCTGCTTTTGACAAAACGCATGCAAGGAGCACTGAGAGGTCTAAACTGTCATAACAAATCGTGTCATAAACGTGTCATAACTTCCTTCAGTAACAAGTGAACAAGCATCCTCAGGTTACAGACTGACACTCGCTAGTATTTCACATACTGACATTTTGAGGACCCAACGAAACGACGACTGAATAATGTTTAAGCGAAGTGGTGCAAATATATCAGCTTTCATTTTCCACGTTCATTGTACATGATTCATGTGCCATATATATTCAAAGTGAAAATATTGAAAGTAAATTCGATTTTAGGTGTGACCAGGTATCTATCAGTCAGTTCCTTGTTATTAGGTTCATTGTCCTAAGAAGCAACATGATGTCCATATTTCTGAACACGCTAAATTCTTGAGACCAATGCTAAACTTTCTAGTCAATATTCATATGCGAGATAAGATATAAATAATTCTTATTTATATAAGATAATTAATTAGATAACTTTATTTTTCAGCGATAATATTAACCCTTTGCACTCAACGATTTTTTGGGTAAAGAAGGGTACGAGTTGAAAAATTTTCTGCTATAAAACTGTTGATATTTTTTGAGCAGTAAATAAAAAATTGTATAATAATTAACACGTAGAAATATTTAATTCCGATACCTTGCACAATGTTACGTTAATTTAAATTTGATATATTAACCCTTTGCACTCGAGAGGCGCCCTTCAGTCGCCATTTGATAAAATAATTAATTTCAATTTGATATATTAACCCTTTGCACTCGAGAGGCGCCCTTCAGTCGCCATTTGATAAAATTTTGAAGATCGATATTAATTGATATGTCAAGTTTAAGATAATGTAACTATATGAAAGGTATCGAAATCAAATAATTCTACGTGTTAATTATTATACGATTTCTTATTTACTACCCAGAAAAATATCGTCATTTGTATAGCACAAAATCTTTGAATCCCTACTCTTCTTTAGTCAAAAAATCGTCGAGTGCAAAGGGTTAATTAATATTGAGCTTTGAAATTTTATCAAATGGCGACTGAAGGGCGCCTCTCGAGTGTAAAGGGTTAAACTTAGATTTTTATAAAATATTAATCAGATTACACAAGTGTTATTTAAAATATTAGAAATAGATTTTTATAAAATTCATATAACATTAAAAAGTATGCTTTTTTAATGGATTTTATTAAATCAGTTTATTAAATTGATCAATATGTAGTATTGGATTTTTGCAGTAGGTGATGCCATATTTTCTTTTTAGTATCAAGCATTTCTAATATAGAATGTAATAGGTAATACAAAAATGATTAGAATATTATTTAATCAAACCTTTTGGTTTTAAGCTAGACGATTAAATATTAAATATTAAAAATAAATTTTTATAAAATTTATATAACATTAAAAAATAAACTTTCTTAATGGATTTTATTAAATTGACCAATATGTAGTTTTAGATTTTTGCAGTAGGTGATGCCATATTTTCTTTTTAGTATCAAGCATTTTTAATATAGAATGTAATAAATAATACAAAAAATATTAAAATATTATTTAATCAAACTTTTTGGTTTTAAACTAGACGATCGCCATTTTATTTTAAAAATAGCGATATTGTTTTTTAACCAACCTGAGGAATGAAAATGAGGTTTTTTTTTTTATAAATGTTATGAAAGCTTTTTCCCACATTCTACTCGCTTTTAATTCACGTGCAGATGTATTTTCCACGTTAGGTGCCGTTTAATGGAAAATAAAACAAAATTAGCTGTACGTTTAACGTGTTAAATTGTAAAGAAAGTTACGATGCGTCTGTTGCTATTGGACAGAACAGGAGAGGTCAAACCCTCAAACAGTCGTTAACACGTTGAATGGCGTAGAGGTCGCTGCAGACCAGTATTCAATTTGTCAGCGACACCATCGTGGGCGTTTATGGCCAGCAATGTTAAGATTAGTAAAAGTGTTTAATTGAAATAAATAATATGAAAAACTAATGCATCGTAGAATATATCATAGATTAGAACTGGTTGTATAATCCAATATTCAACAGGAACCATATCTAACTATACTAGTAAACTGTAGTATATATATGTGATTTTAATTAAATATGTATACTAAAAGTAAATGAATATTTATAATTGCCTTTCTATTTGAATAAAAGTCAATAATAGCTCTGTCAAAAATTACTGCACATTTTCAATAATAATTTTTAAAAGACTGAAAATAAAAGTATGAAACAAACCATTTTGATCAATTTAGTAGTTGTAGTACATATAACTGTAGTACATATATGTGATATTAATTAAATATGTATATTAAAAGTAAATAAATATTTATAATTGCCTTTCTATTTGAATAAAATTCAATAATTGCTCTGTCAAAAATTGCTGCACATTTTCAATAATAATTTTTAAATTACTAAAAATGAAATGACCCAAACAAGTCATTTTGACCCATGTAGTAGTTGTAATACATATATATGATATTAATTAAATACATATACTAAAAGTAAATAAATACTTATAATTGCCTTTCTATTTGAATAAAAGTCAATAATAGCTCTGTCAAAAATTACTGCACATTTTCAATAATAATTTTTGAAAGACTGAAAATCAAAATTTGTAATAAATCATTTTGGCCTATTTAGTAGTTGTAGTGTTAAACTTGTTAAGCACTTATTTTAACTTTTCCCAACTTTTATTATTATTTCTTCTTTATGAAACAATGTGACATGAAAATATATGAGAAATAAGTTCTTCTTATAAATCGGTGGTTGAGTATATTATAATAAAACAAACACTTGTCCTTAGACAAAATATATAGAATTGGCTCACTAATTAACGCGTTGAAACTATCGCTTTTCCTGATCGTAAATAAATCTAAAAAGGATATTATTAAATAAGTTAAATAAAAATTAAAAATCAAGAGAAGTTAAATAACAATTAAGAATTAACAGGAAATGCAATGTACCTGAGGTTAATTAGCGACAGTCCTCGAGAACAGCAAACTGTGTATGACTGTACTATAAACTATAGAATACCTCGCACTCTTAAACGGTATAAAATCACAATAGCGCATCTCAGAAACGTTAATCATTGGTTAAATCGTCATTGCACAGTTGATTTGGTCTACGATTGGGCAACGATTAATTACCATCTATCGTGAACAGTCTCGGGAAGTGATAGGTATACCGAAGTGCATCTAAACACAGTGCTATAGATACTTACATGTTCAACTAGCTTACGATTCTACGTTAAACAACGCGAGGAATCGTACAGATTACTCACTACATAAGCTATAGGCACACAGCCATCCGATTTAATGTTCCTCGGATTACACGAGTGTTGTTCAAAGCAATAGAACACTTTGATGAAAGTGTATGTTTCAAGGCATACTCCAGTTTCGTATCGAAAACAGCAACTTTAAACACACCTCGTTTAAAATTCATATCGAATTTCCAGAGGTAATGACGTTGTAATTTAATCCTGGTAACAACGAAGAAGTCTCTTTTAAAGATATGTATTCTTTAAGAGAAAGAAAAATATTTCAATAGCGAAATTAAATAATTTTCTATTCAGATGGAATTTAATATCTAATTAATTTTAATAGCTAATATTTAATATCTAATTAATTTTCTAATTTTCAATATTTATAAAAATTATATATATATATTTAAAATTTTAATATTCAGAATTTAATTCTTAGATGATTTTAATGTATTATAAAAATGATTTAAAAATTATCGGCAAAAGTCTTTTAATTCTGTGACAAAGACAGAGAGATCATGCTAGTTTTTGAAGTTGAATGATGAATAATAGAAAGCTGAAAATATTTTCAGACTACACTGTTAGAATTATCAAATCAGTTAAAATGCATAATTGCAAAATTTTTGTTTCTGCAATTACTGAAAGCATACAGCTAATTTTGAAAAATTGAATATTGGTTTTATTTAATTATAGTAATAAAACGTTATATAACGGTAATAAAATAATTTTATTTAAGTACATACACCATAGTATCACCTTAATTATCGTTATCAGTGTATACTATATTTATGTGGATTTTATAGGTTGATAATTCTAGTATTAAGACTGAAAAGCGCGAAGACAGAGAAATTATGGTGTGAGGAATAAGTGAACGATCGCTTTGAGAAACACTGATTCACACGATCCGTGGCATCCTAGTTGGCGTGATGTATTCCACGGACTTCCGTTCTACTGTACGTCGCTAAACAGTCGATGACAAGATCTAGAAATGTAAATATATCTATATATACGGCGCATCATGTCCACACAATTCTAGTAAATAATTCATTGATCCTATGAAAACGGCCCTCGGCGACGTTACTAGCAGATAAAACGACTCGTTTACGTCCAATGGGATATATGTACCCGTGTATACAAGGTGTGTCAGAAATAATATGAACCTTAAATCTCTATTACCTTACTACTTACTCACATGATAACAGTTTATGCACGTATCTTCTGTTCTATATTTCCTGATATCTCTGTTAAATACCATTTAAAGCAAAAGGAAAGTAATATACACATCAAATTATAATATCGTATATAATATTATAATATAATATAATATAATATAATATACATTATAAATTACTATTATTTAGCAAGTATTTCGTAATAGCTGTTAGTACTAGCCAATACTTACTAGTATTTACTAGTAACTTACTAAGTAATTATTAGTATTGATTTACTTTACTTATCAATACTTGTTAATGATTGTAAATTATTAGCAATGCAACTAATTGATAACTGTTATGTATTTATTATTATGTATTTGCTAGTATTTAGTAAGTAATAGTTATTGATAAGTAGTTGTTGATAAGTAATAAGTAATACTATATATTTAATAAATAGTAAGTGTTAATTATTTACCAATAACTATTTATTAGTCATATGACATTATTTTAAACAATTTTAAATCGCGTTCTACGTTAACTGACAAAAGTTAAGAAAGAAATTAGTCATTTGTTAATTTTTGAATATTCTTTATTCTCTACTAAATTAAAATTAATTAAAATTAAGAATAAAAAGAAGAAATAATATCCTATACACTAATAAGCAGTAAGTTTTTTCTCAAGCATTTTGCATGAATTTTTAATTCTAATTTATGCATTTCAAAAAATTCACAAATTGTTACTGTGTGAATTAACTTCTGCTATTAAGCGTGCCATAAAAGGACAAAAATTTATTTTACTAAATCTCTAAATTATATTTTTTTTCCACAATTTTTCCTTCATTTTCTCATGTCGTTCTCACTCTATCGGTATGAACAATTCACCTAATTTAGTTGTAATCTGCACGACTTTTTCTCGTTAGAATTCGTTCCACGATTAATCCAGACTGTTTGTCGTACACCATGTAGGTACAGTTGGATAATCAATGGCACGTATGTTATACGGGTACAACGACTCGGTTAGGTTTTTGGCCCTCTTACCGATACGTATAAGGGTTTTGTAGAAGACAGTAGTGGCGATCGCAGGGGAGAATACTCGTTTCTTCGTATATCCGGCGTAGGAAACCACGGTCACCCGTTTCGTCATCCGCTCACGTAGAATCTGTGGCCTATACTGCGATGAGCAAAAAGGATGCTAAGGGTACCTTCATGAGTGAAAAAAAGCGGGATCGTTGATATCCAGTTTGTGCGACATACGTACATATATGTATGTGTGGGTATCCATGTTCTGTCCTTACACGAGATTCAGAATGAGTATTGGACGTGTAGCTTTTAAATTAAATTATCTTCTATTTCTTTTATAATAATGGGAACTGAATGAAGCGGAGTAAAGGAAATGTCAACTTTGTGCATAAAATTTCATTTCCCAGTAATAGGTACTGCTCGTTTAAATTTCAAAGGAAGTTCATGTGAAACATGTAAAATGTATTTGTATCGTTGTTATCGTATTAGTGGAAAAAGATGAAAATCAATGATGTAGAAATTCTGTTATAAAATTAAAGGAATATTTAGTGTTTGCAAGAATCTTCGTTAATTTATGTCGTTTTTTAAACTTTCATTTAACCCTTTGAAATGTAAATTTCTCGTATGTATTTTTCGATCAGAAAAATAATAATTCGAAGACTTTCTTTTATAAAGTCGAGGATATTTTTAAAACGGAAAATGAGAAATCGTATACAAATTAATTATTTTAATTTGAATTATTTTACTTTGACATTCCACGCATCATTGGGTAATTTTAAGTGTGACATATTAATTATCATCGATTTTTAGAATCTGATTAAATGGCGGCTGAGGGTCGTCTTGTGAGTGCAAAGGATGAAATGTACAATTATCACAGGTTTTATATAGTTTTTCTTTTCTATTTTTCTGCATCTCTATATTGCTTTACGATTTATCAATGAGGATGTTAGGTAAATTATTATACTTTACTTAATAGATCACATAGTAGTTATTTCCAATTTTGCAATGTTTACAATAATAAGACGTTCGAATTCGTAATAATACAATTTAATGATAAAATGCAATTTTCAAATACTGCATGAAATACATTGGCATGATTTCTTCTATCTTTTGAACACTATAATGACTGAATATGATAGTCTTAGGATTGGAAAAGATTTTATCGTGTTTTTATTTAGACGATATTCTTCCTCATTTCTTACTATAAAATTTTCATAGTAAATTTGATCTGAAATGAAATTGAAAAGCCACTCTTCAAATTTCCATGAATTACTTTATCAAAATTTTTCCTTCCATTTCTATTTATTATAATGTTGATATCCGTGACTTAATAAATGTTCATGTAAGTACTATAAATATACGAATATTATAAAACTCAATTAAAGGAATTAAATCTAGAAACAAATAGAAACGTTTCTTATTAATCATATTATTTTCTTATTTTATTATGTTTTATTTTAAATTTATTCTACATGTTTATTATATGATATCAATAATTTTCTATTAACTCTGTTACTAACGCTACTAATTTGTATACCTAAACATAGTATACATATATAATAAAAATTAAATTGATGCAGTGCAAATAAATATAATCACAATCTCAATAGAGATCAACAGTTACAAACTTTCAGTAAGAACAGAAAGAAAATGTTCCAAATTATTAATTTTCACTCATTCGTTATGTCAACTATTGACTACATTGTTCCAATCCATGAAACATTATGTTGCAACACGTTCCAACTTAGGGAAAATTCCAGGTTCTTCTGCAGTCTGGTACTCTTCCGCCATTAATTGGTATGCCACCTAATCGTACCTACTGTTAGTTATCATTTGTTCATGGAGCAGTGTTGTCATAAATTGTCTTCTTTTTAGGAAAAACTCGAAATTTCGATACGACACGTCAAAGGTATCGACCGTGAAATTCGTTACAATCCATTAAACGTATGGTTCTGAAGGCTTGGTATCCTAACAAGATAGGCAGAAAAATGTCTCTTCTCCTTCGGGACGTTCACCAGTGGATAAGACAGAATCAATACGAAATTTAATTTTTCAATTTTCGGGAACCTTTCGATATTGACTGATCAAGAGGGTCTTCCCATAACTGCCTTTCTGTTCACATGAACCAAGAATTTATCGATTGAGACAACAGACAGGTGTAGCCGATTTCGATTCTCGTCTAATCGTTCTTCGTAATTAGTTGCTCGATATTAATTTGGCGAGTGAATTTTACAGAAGTATCGTTACTTTTATATTTCGTCTAGATTTTATCATGCGAACTGTAATGCAAATTATAACAAATGTCGAATATGAAAAATGAGGGAGAAATATAAATAAGGCTTTCTATAGTTATTATTTTTAAAGTGACAAAAATAAAAATATTGGACTAATAGGAATGCAAATTTATATTGAAAATTTAAGGGATTAGGAGTTTGATAATGCCGGAATTTTTTAAACAAGTATCTGCTGCAAAATTCCCACTAAATGAATATATATAACGTGAAAATATACAAGTGGCAAATGATTTAGGTAATTTCGAATGACTATCAAATGAACAAAAAAATATTAAAGGAACGACAAACTTGTATGAAATTAAAAATTTGGAATATCGTGCAATAATTAAAAAGAAAAAAAAAAAAAATGAATTGTAAGTATTTTATTTTATATGAATTCTATATTTAATATGACTAATGTTTTACTAGTAACATGTCCAAGCAAAATTTGAGCTATAGAATATGGAAGAACTTTGTTATAAAATATAATATAAATCATAATTTATTCATATCCTAAGAAAAGTACTGAGAAAGAAACTATTTTAATAATAATTACAATTTAAGTACCCAGAATATTAAAAAAGGCAGGATACCATTATATAGAGATTTTTAGAGACGAAATTATTAGGAATTAACTATTATAACTAATTTACTTCGTATATGTGAACAGCATGTAACCAGATTTTGCCCGCAATTATCCGAGAAACGAATCGTTCAAGCATAAGTTAATTTCTTCACTCATCAGATTAATTTATTTCATTACCCAATGTTAACATAAACGTACAGTTTTTGTATAATTAAACGCACGATTAAAATATAAAGGAAATTGATATTGTTTTATGCAGATATGATTTATGTCATACGCTTAATTCCCGGATTTATACGAGATTACCGAGCAAGTACAAGTTCATTTTCTAGTACCGGATGTGGCGCAATGTTTGCACGATGTGACGATGTTTCCGGTACGCTGCACGTCAAATTAATGAAAAACAGCTATTTAGGTGGAACATGCTTATGAAAGAGCGAAGATAATTGGTTTGATCGGATTTCAAGATAATCACGACTTTGATGTTTAGCAGATGAGTCGAGGAATTCGCGTTTCAGAGGAACTACCTGATGATGTTGATGTCGTATTGACGGTACCGAGATAGTAGATAAGATAGTAGTTGTACCCATATGTGGTGTATGTGTCGACGTTTTTGAATCTCCATGAGTAATAAACATGGCGAAGATTAGCTCTTTAATTTATACGCTTTGATGAACCACGCTTGGAAAAGTGTCTATAAGATAGGGTTGCCTTTAATGGGTTTTCAGGATAGAAAATAAAAACCAACGAAAGATTTAATTCTTTTAATAAATTATCGTACAAAAACATAGCAAATAGTGAAAACGTAGCATAGATGGGTTTTTATAGTAAAAGTCTAAAAGGAGGATCAGATCCACAAGAATCTGGATTTTAAATAAAATGGAAGGATAAGGGGTGAGATTAGATCTAATATTCTTATTTTCAAAATTAAAATACGATTTCTAAAATTTCGAAGTTCTTAACATTTTTTGAAATTCAAAGTTCTGACTTTTGTTTTATAAGAGGATTTCCAAATTTGTGAATTAGGTAGTTACTATAAATATAACTTATGTTTAACTAATTCGTTATTATGTTTGAGAATTAACGAGTATGGCTTAAGATTTTCAAAAATTTGAAGAATTTAATTGTCAGAAGAATTGTAAGGAACGAAAAACTGTATAATAAAAAGTAAGGGCCCAAAAAATTAGAGAATATTCTATTACATTTTATGGTTGGAAAGCTCTCCATTAGTGAATCAATTTATTTCTTCCATAGAAAAAGCTTTTTTAAAAGTATCATTTCGCATGAATGTGAAAAAATACCCCTCTGCAGCAGAACCAATTTTAACCAGATGGAATATATGGTTTGAAATGGTATAACTTTATGCCGAATATACTGAGAAAATTGAAAAGACTCGGTGAAATTTTCTTAAATATGAAACGATAAAATGAGATTACTTCATATTTGAAATTATTTTCTTTAATAGGTAGGTGAAATTTTCAAGTTAAATAATACTGTTACTTTCCACAGTGCACAAAAAGTTCTGCAGAAATTCTCTAAGTATAAATTTTAAAATTTAATTCCTATTCATTGAAATATATTTCCAAATTTTGTTAACCATGATGTGGAAATTAGTCGTAATTTACAGATTTGATAGAAATATTTGCAAATTATACTATAATAGAAAATATATTTTTGTTAATTTTTATCAATTACTGTCAAAAAATTCGGACCAAAGTAAATATAGCTGCCAAAAATATGTTGAATTTTCGAAAATTAGTTATAGCTTACTACATTCGTTACTTAAAAAATGTTTTTGTCATAGTTATAATAAGAAATATATAAATAATAAATATAAATGTTATAGACTTCATTTAATAAACATTCTTAACGTATTAGACAAAATATTTGAAAATGTTAAAAATGTTTTACATTTTCGAAAATATCTTATGGCTTACGTTCATCTTGCAAAGTATAGTTGATTATATTTTATTGTTAAGGAAGTATAAAATATTCGAGTCATTTTAATATTTAAAAATAACTGATTTTACCGCAATTGCCATTTTAATTTTTATTTTAACTGTTTAAATTACCATTTGAACTATCAAAAATGAAATGAATAATTTGGGAATGCTTGAACATTATTAATTAGAATTTTAAATCGGTGAAAATACTTAATTAGTGAAATTATTTTTGCATAACATAATATATTTACCCTTAATTTCGTGCAACTTTCATGTACGTATATTTCAATTTTTACAAATGAAAATTTATAATTATATTGTTAAATACAAGGTATTTAAATATTTCTTTTCAGATATTTTATGACATAATTTGACCATTCCATTCGACATTTTATTATTAACGTACCGAGAAATAGCTTGTATTCTTTATATATCCCAAATTCTCCAATTAAAATATAAATTATAATTCGTGCATTTAAACTTCAGTTTTCAAAAGCATAATAAATCTCCTTTTAACTTTTGATGTTTCAGTTGAAATTTAAATTTAATACCGTTCGATTTTGTATAAAAATACTTAGTAATGACGGTATAAAGGTGTACCTTATTTTCCAGAAGTAGAATTAATGTTAGAGAAAATTAAAATTTTATTATTACTTCACGGTTTACTTATTACTTTATATTAACAACAATATAATGATATTTGTATTAAAAACATAAGTCGATAAGCAATATTGAAAAATTCGCGATCAAAGTGGTAAGTGAATGACTGTGGCAACATAATACGTAATGTGTGGAATAATAATAAAATTTTATTTCATAAACGCGTTAATTGCATTTGCAAAAAACATAATTGTTTGCATCAAAAAGTCACGATAATGGCCGTTGACAGTGAAGTCCTCGAACCAGTCCTATCATCAATAAGAGCTTTTCTATGACGTCTGGAATTCAGCTGGTCAACTTATCAAACAATTATTTATCATCGATAAGACCAACATATAACGTATGAAAAAACAGGAAATAAGTACAATGCACCGAAGTTAAATGCAATTTGCAAACAAAGAGTACATTAAGAATTTGCAATACAGCAATAATACGCGAGGTCAACGAGTGACGTCGATTTATTTCAAGAATACATAGCAATTTTACCAAAGCAATTCTCATGTTTTTCACATTTTAAAAGAGTCAATTTTTCCTACAAAGGTTTACAAAAATTACTTGCATTTGAAAAATATTAATCTTCTTTTAAGCTTCCATAAAACTTTTCGAAAAGTTCCTTACATTTCGAGCTAGTTGATTTTTTCCAAAAGTTTTATGAAACATTTCAGAAAAGTTGATTCTTTTTTAAATGGTTTTAAAAAGCTGTTCGAAAGTTGCCTCCATTATGAGAAGTTAATTTTCTCAAAAAGTTTGATGAAACATTTAAAAATTTAAAAAGTTTCCTATATTTGGTAATACTCGATCGTTTCAAAATGGTTCTAAGAAACCTGTTTATAATTTCGAATATTAAAAGAAATTTTTTTCCACGAAATTTTAAATATCCTCCTAGTTTCCCTAAAACAAGACAATCCTGGAATACCATTCTCTAAAGTCATTTCACACTAAGAAGCACGAAAATCTCTAAAGCGATTACTATGTCCGATACGTATATGTGACGACCTGATTTCCTTATCTGAGCCCGGCGTCACAAATATATGACGAGTGTTCGTTATCAGTTTATGATAATTGTTTGCACCAAATCGTGTCGCACGCAGACGGGTTATGTTATAAAACAATAAAATATATACAGGATATTATTGGTCTGGCGACAATTACTTTTTAAAAAAAAGATCTGGGCATCACAAATTTATGCTACGTGTTCTTTATCAATATTTTTTAATTGGTTGCACTAAGTGGTGCCGCAAGTATATTAGCTGAGTTATATGTAGAGTTTTCATTTTACTTTTCCTTTCCAATTTTATTCATTTCCTTTTAATCAAATGTGTCACATATATGTGACGACGGGGCTACCAAAGGAATTATCTATCTATAGCCCAGTGTCACTTACGTGTGTCGGCTTGTAAAATTGCTAATTTCGCTTAGTTAGAACGTTATAGATACATCCCACAAAAATAAATGACAATTGGTATCATATTTAAATAATAAGACGTCTGGGCCGTGGTGGCGGTTTTTCTCCTGAGGCTCTGGTAGCGAAAGGGTTAAACCACTGCCCTATCAGAACGATAATTCCTAGAACGTTTCTAGTACGTGGTGGCGGTTTTTCTCCTGAGACTCTGGTAGCGAAAGGGTTAAACCACTGCCCTATCAGAACGATAATTCCTAGAACGTTTCTAGTTCCGCCGATAAAATCAATTTGTACAATCAGCTTCGATGAATCTGCTCCACTGCGAAGCAAACAGCTGTGGTTCCTATCCTTTCATTACACGCAACCTGTTCTCGATCCGGGGATAAGGATTGTCGCCTTGGCTGCGCATCGCAACAGATTACCCTGGGACACGCGACCGAGTGAAATCGGCATATCGATAAGCCACCGGTAACGACGACACTCACCGTAATACCATCTCTCCTTAGGAGGAGGACCGATCGATCCAAGATGAGACCTCGATGGCTAGAATGGTTTTCTGGTCGACGCGGCGGCCCTTGCGTCCCTTTTACGACCTCCAGCTCGTCCTTTCCCTCTTCTTGCCCCCTTCTTGCCCCCTTCTTGCCGCGCATCGCTCTGCAAAATCCAATATCGCGTGGGGATACCTCTGGCTGGCGGAAGGCCGTCGATCCTGGCATGAAAAAGGTAGCGGAGTCGAAGCAATTATGTAAATCCACTTCCAAGATCAAGATACATTTCAATCCCACTCTACTCGCTGCACTCCTCCCTTTTTCGCTTCTCCTCCCTCTAAGGACATACCTCCACTACATTGAGCCATACACGCGCGGTATAAAGACGTTGTTAAGATCGTTCTAGTCCTCCGATCCTGGCTCCCCGGCTCCCCTACTCCTCGCTCAACCTGTACCGTGTACCCTCAGGTTGTCTGCTCTGATTTTTCAAGGTCCTGCCAGGTATACAGTCGCTGTGAATTGCGACCAAGCTGGCGGAGGATCCACTTTGCCAGCAGCGAGCAACGACAAGGGAAAAGAGAAAATTCCTTCCTTTTTTCCTTCGCCTGGTAAGGCTTGCCCTTGGACAGGAAAAGCTGCAACGACGTGTTCAATTCGATCATCAAATCCCGAGTGAATCGTTCTGCGGACACGCTGTCGCGGATCTGCTAGCAAGAACATAGTCTTCCCCTTTTTTGTTCTCCGTTTCTAGCCTGATGCTTCGAAAAAGGGGGAGAATGGTTTGATCCTCGGGGAGGGTTGGTTTTGTACGACACTGGCGATTTTCTAGGGTCCAGGCAAGCTGGTGAATATCGAAATCAGTTTTTCCAAAGTTGTTTACCTCTGTTTGGGTTTGTCTGGGTCGATTATGTTTGACACGTGTTCTTTGTCTGCTGTACCAGTTTATCGATTACTCGACATTTCGTGGTACAGTCTAATCCGATTTTGTATTATGTTTGCATATTGCGAAGGTGTATCATCAACTGTATATACATTTATTTGCTTATTTGAGAATAATTTTTGTTCCCCATACGACACTTCATAAGTATAGATGACGCGAATTGCCATTACCGGTATTTACTTCAAAAATAGAAAATATCGATTATATTATTGCTAATAGATATTAAAGTTCTATTAATATATTGTAATAATAGATGTTATTATTTAAATTATTATTTCTTTAAAGCAATCTTGTTTTATGTAGTATTAACTTTATCATTTTCAAATTTAATCCAATTTTTCCTCGTCTTTTATACTTAACCCTTCACCAATATTGGTACGTTTTACAAAAATTAATAATATTTATTGAGAAATTGATAGAAAAATATACATTTGTATTGTAATTTATTTTTTCTATTTTTTATATAATATCAAATCTGATCTAGATCTAGAAGACAGGTACAAAGTGAAGTATTAACCTATTTAATCATATTCTTAAGATCCATGTTGATTAATATATCAAATTTAAAGTTACCCTATGGTGTGTGTAATATTTGTGAGTAAATGGATAAACTAATAAGAAGATTTATTTAACACAATAACAGCACATCATAAATTATAACTAAATCTCGTAAAATAAATTCGCTTCTAACTGTGATATAATCTTTCGAGGACTCACTCACGCACGTCTATATGTAATGACTGTCATACTCGTCACACACACATTCCTCACGCTCATACCACACATTCTGTGATAACCTCTACCACAATATTGAAGTAAAATAATTCTAGGTCTTAATTTGTATACTATTTCTTATTCACCGTTTTAAAAATATCGTCGACATTATGGCAGAAAGTCTTCGAATTACTATTTTCTTGTCACGAAAAATAATATTAAAAGGGGTTAATTTAACTATAAAAAGAAGAAAAGGAAATGATTAATATATAATTAATTATAGGCACAATAATTATTTATAAATCTCTCAATTAATATACGTAAAGAAATAAACCAATTCGTCCCTTACGTTTTTGCGACACAATCATGTTTCGATAACCACGATAAGATTTTCAATAATTTCATCATTGTAATTATC
This sequence comes from Eufriesea mexicana, assembly GCF_001483705.2. Lineage (NCBI taxonomy): Eukaryota > Metazoa > Arthropoda > Insecta > Hymenoptera > Apidae > Eufriesea > Eufriesea mexicana. Next base: position 84,218 of record NW_016909127.1, read on the forward strand.
TAAGATCCGTAGAATCTCGCGATGTCGGTTCGAGTTGTACAAGTTTCTTAGCGAAAGAATTCCTCGGAAAACGCGATAACCGGCGCGTGTAACTCGCGCGATTGCTGATTACAAGTGATTCCTAGGCACGCTATGAGAGAAACCGCGACGAAGGCAGACGCGGGAGCCGCGCGGCCATCGCGCTTTTCGCAAAATGAATTATCTGGAAGTTATCTCGGAAGAAAATACGAACACTGACGGCGCCTTAAGTTTGCTGGTGTGGCTGTAATAATTCGCGGCAGAGAGAGGTATCGGGAAGCGGATCGATTCGTGGCCCATGTCACGGAAGCTCTTTATCCCCGTTGATATCTTGTTGCGATAAATCATAGATATTCTATTCAATGGTGAAGACGTTTCTCGATTTATCGCGTTCGCGCATGCGCATCGCGATCCGGCTTTTCCGTGAATTCTTTTTTCCCCTGTTTTCTCGTCCTCTCTCCTCTTCCGTTCCATCTCGTTCGTCTCGAGTCATCGAACGTTAACGTTCGATTCGGCCAGCGATATATCCCGTCTATTACGAGCAACACGAGGAACACGCGAACGCATCGAGCAGAGATCTCGAGGGGAACAAACGAGGACACGGCGTGCAAGAACACCGGTACCAACGATGTCTTCGTTACGATATCTGCCACTTAATTACCGGTCCCGTAAGGAACGCTGATAAAGTCGAAGAGCTTAATTACACTGTGTCTCCTTTGTTTCCGAATAAAAACAACGAATGGATAAATTGCTGGCTGAGATACTGACTTTTGTCGGGGCCTATTCGTCGTCTATTCGTGAGCGTGTCGTCCAAACGATGGTTCTATCGGGAGGAATTCCGAGATAAAATTTCGTGCTGAGACTTTAACGATGTAATCCTTGGATCTTATCAATGTGGTCGTGATTGTTTACGCGAACGTAGGCCAATGATTTTGACTGTCTCGAGTAAGTTTCTTATGCTTAGAAACGGGGGAAAGATGCACACGTGTTGCGTAGTTTGAGGATGGTATCGGTTAAAAATTATATGCTAATTCTAAGCTTTTTATTAGAGCCTTTGGAGATTTCACGTGGTAGAGGAGATGTTAGAATTTTAGCCAAGTCGCTAATCTTAACACTAGGTTTACGGACGCTATCTGTATACCTGTTTCTACGGACACCTGTCAAATTTACAGGTAAAGGAAACCTCGTGTCTTTTCCTTTTTTAACGATTAGTTTAATCTAAAAACAATTAGAGTATTAACAGTCTTATTTGGAGCAACCCATCCGTCAAATTGACGAGTTTTGTAAATCTAATGTTAATATCTCTACTCTGATAGATTCGTTAATATTTGTAAACCGTATTCGTCCTTTTATTGTTTATATTTGTGAGCCCATAGTTGAAGTAATCGTTGATCGTGGCTCAGTCAGTCCATGTTAGAGCGTTGTACAATAAACACGTGCCTAGATGATTTGAAAACGGTATATATAAATTAAATGTTTAATAGAATTTATATATTAAAAATATTTATTTAACATACTCTGCAACAAACGGAAAAGGTATATTGAGTGTTGCAAGTCACGACTGTTTGTATTCGGTTTTGTTTATTATTATTTTATTATTATTTTATTATTAGTTTATTATTCCTTCGATTTCATAGAAGGCTCTTATTTGCTACTAATAATTTTTTACGAATAATGTATGTTTTTGGAGATTTCGAGGTTACCTTTGTTTTCAAATAACGTGTTATATTTTGCTACTCGTGGTAGAATAATAAATGTTTTGACGACGATGCATTACAAGGTAATTCGATAATGGATAACAGGGTGAAACAAAGGGACAAACGTCCTGTCAGATGCATTCTAGCGGATTGTGGATTTACAGTCCTTGTCCTTTGTCTACGTCCTGTCACTAGTTTGTCATAGGTAAGACCATATGTTTCGCTACCACTTCGAGCATCTCTTATAACGTAAGCCTCTTCCCGCAACATGGATTTACGCAAACATGCTTCGAGAATTACTAAAATCTATGAAATGACATGTATTTAATAAGAATTTTGTCATTTGATATTTTTCATTATTTTCAATTAGCATGTAGATTCGTGTATAGAATTTTAATATGTCTAAACTTCAAATTCATTTTTAGTTCATATAATATTAATCTCTTTTTCAAGGTTTCTTAACTGTCGAGATGTTCAGATGTTTGAAATGTTTCTTAAGTTTGGTCCCGTTTGATATTTTTGAAAACGTTTGCCAATCCTATAATTCTAAGCATTCCAATTCTTATAATTTAGAAAATTATAATCACTCTTCTCAAGATGATTTTGATTTTAGAGCATTAGAGAGTATAGCCACATTGTAGATAGTCTAATTATGCCTTAGCCTGAAAAACAAATTTTTAAATTTCCTGTAGTGGAAATTTATAATATTTAAAATATGTACAAATCCTGATCTGTTAATTTTATATACCATCACTCAATTTGAAAATCGTATATCTTTATATTTACGTTTACATATTTTTAAATTTCATTTTTCATCGAATTATTCATCTCCTCAGCCGATTCACTGGATCATTTACTGATAACAGTTATTAATTTTTTAATTCCAAATAAAAATAATAAACTCGTGTTAGTGGTAGATGAAATATCAATAACAATAAGAACAATTCTTTATTTAATTACAAAAAAAATGATGAAACACAAATATCAAGTATAAATCTGGTTAATTTTTCGCAATCTCATACATTTATTTTCACTATTACGACTCAATTACAACTGACCTATGTACCAAGAATAAATCTGATTAATTTTTCGCAATCTCATACATTTATTTTCACTATTACGACTCAATTACAACTGACCTATGTCCCATCTCCTTGGTCTGTTCTTTCTACTTTCATGCATTAGACGAACATACACAATTCACGCCTCAAATTTCAATTTTTCAGTTCACAAAACACACCTCAATCATTACACGCATACTCATTTATCACGATAACCTGAACTCGTTATATATTGGCATCCCATGTATACTTGCCCCACTCATCCCTTTCTTACAGACATCGCTCCTTTATTGTATGAACACATATATATTCAAAATCTATGTCAACCATTACCACAACTAGTAATCAAATAATTTATTCCTTTCAAAAAGACCAAATTTATTTCTTAATTATTAATACCCACTTTCTAAACACTCGTACGTGACCTTATTAGGCCTAAGAATGACACGTATTACTATTACATATTCAACAGAATAATATCATATTAATTGTTATTATATGAGCAGAATATAACTAGTGTACATTTTCCAACCCTGCATTTTAAATAAATTAAAAAAGTAGGATGTCAATCATGTGTGCAAATATATCACATAATGTTCGTCGGACTCAGGGTCAGTAGTGGAGGCTCACAGAGAGTCAAGTGATTTCTAAAGACAGCATTGTCCTTTCTGTCGCGTCGTGTCACGATCGAAATTCTCGTATTTCCGACGGGTTGTAAGGCCGTCTCGCGACTACGACACGTGTTGCCCGCCAAATTAATATTGGGCAACTGTTTAAGTTGCACGAGCGGAAAAGAGTCGTGTCTACGACGGTCGACGTTTCGAAAAGAACCGTGACGTGTTATTGATTTGAAGAGAACTGGTTCAAGAGAACCGATGTCTCTGATGTTTCGTATGGAAGTGGGTTAGGGAACCCGTGTCTCTCAGAGCTCGTGCGGAAGTGAGCTCCTCGATCTTCCTAAGATCGGTCTTAGGAAAAATCGGGAGCTCGCCAAATATGATTGGCTGTTTTTGACCAAGGGCGTTCCCTTGGTTCGCGAATCGGTGACCTTGGAGAA
>NW_016909127.1:88129-88820 GCF_001483705.2 Eufriesea mexicana
TCAAACATGCTGAAGGCATGGAGCGGAAAATTCCGATGCCGAATTGTTTGACCCTAAGACCTGGCTGTTGGAAGACCGTAACGGGTCTTCCTTGTTCCACGACGGAACACTTTCGTATTCTCGTATCCTCATTGTAGACCACGTGCCCTTAATAGTTTTCTAATTATTTCGCGTACGTAGCAAGAATGATATTCCGCTAACTTCTCAGACAAACGTTTAATCTCACGTGAAAGTCGTTCTCGATATTAATCTGTCCTTACAGCATTTTCTAATCGTTTCCTGGAAAACGTCGTTGATGCTATCAGCGTCAAATAGGTTCTTCGATATAATATACCTCGATCCATCGCGAGTGAATCGGACTTATCCCATTGTTAGAGCATTTGCATGGCAATTTAGCGAAGAAATTCCCGGTCTGTCTGGTATGTCACAAAGGGAATTACTAACAGCTATGCATGTGAGACGTCTGTGGAAGGCAGGCCTAACACCGAAGAGTTAGAGCGAACTGACTGACTTACAAGCGATCAGTGATCGAACAACTACGACAGGAAAATTAAGAATGCGGTTTCCTCAGACAAATAGCAGTCTCTGTGTCGTTACAGCTGCCTAGCGTAATAATGGACTATGTGCTTCGTGTAACGAGAATGCAAATTATGTTAGTTTTGCAACAATTTCCGGAATGACAGGGCATTCC
>NW_016909127.1:88830-92792 GCF_001483705.2 Eufriesea mexicana
GCTGCAAGCCGGGTTAATTTATCTTTCGTGACAAACACGACTTCTATAGCTTCGTCTTATTATTGAAATAGTTATCGCTGCCGGTAGCTAATCGTTGACAAATAGAGTAACAAATTTCATTGTTAGCCTGTATTGCTTCTGATCACGTGTTTTACGTCTGTAGGTAGATTTGGTCTAACTTTGAAAGTCAGGGTGAAATATAATTACCTTCTAATTGTATAGTTTGTATTCCATTTTAAGATGAATTTATAATATTTATAAATTAATAATAATGATTATTATTTTAATGATTATGATAATAATTTGTTATACAGTTTATTATATAATAAATAAGTTATAATGTTTATTTCATTGACTTCTTCCATACAATTGCATCTTCTGTATAGGATATATTGAAACATGTCAGTCATTTACTATAATATATGAAGACATAACTGAAATAAAATGGATGACTTGAACTCACACAGTAGATATCTAAAGACAAATCAATTTTTTCTTCCTTGTTTGTAGATATCGATTATCATAAATATGTAGTGTAGTTTTTGTTCCTGTAGAAGTTTCTATATGTTAGTTTATTCTATTTTCTATTCAAAAAATTAAAAAATTTGAATGTAGGAGAAACACCTAGTAATTTATGCGAACATCTATGCTGAATGTCATAAAATATGGAAATTTCAAAGTTTAATCTCTTAAGTGCCTAGCCTACAACTGACACAAATATATGATTCATTACTACTAATTAATCCCCTATTCTTATCTTTTTCGTTTTAAAATTATGTACGTAATCAATTTATGAAAAAGAAATAGAATTTCTGCAGAGTGTTAATACTACATTTTATAGTATAGTACGATATATGTATAAATACTATAGTATCTCATAATATCGAATACATCAGTTCTAAAATTTCACAACATATGCACTCGTACATAAAATTTTTACATACAGCAAAATTTTATATTTGACACATGGCGAAAGGAAAGCTTCAAAATTGTCTCAGAAAAATAATTCATTGATATTTACTATTTTTATATAAGTAAATGTACTGAAATATAACGTTTTATACTAATCGAAAGTAGCACTAATTCAGAAATAAAAGGTTTTAATATGTTATTGATATATTTCTGTTGTTAAGACAGCCTTAAGACGATGTTTTATTCAGCACACTAGCGCCACCATGGCTCGTATCTACAATAAATGTATTATTACGTCGTATATATCGTTGAATTATTTTCTAATTTTTCTGATGTAACCTTCTTACTATATATAGATGCTATGATGCTTTAAACACTTCGATTTAAATTTATATCACACTTGTTCAACGTAACAAATCCGAGAATCGAATCAAGAATTGGAACGACCTCGAAAAAAGAACTTCCAAGCTATTACTATATCGATTCCAAGTGAAAACAGTTACAAGAACCAAATTGATGTTCTACCTCTCATAGATGTAACTGTTCTAGTTTATATTGATTTCAGTATCATCCTATATCGGTTCTATAACTATTATTTTCCAGTTTTATATGAGTTCCAAGTTCTTTTAGACACTCAGAATTTTCCAACGGTCTTTATGTACTCAATTAAACGATCGATTCGATTTAATTTAAGACTTGACCTGAAAGTCGCTGTGAGTCATCGAGTTTGGAATAATTTAAACGGTAATTTACAACGGTGGCACGTAACGGTCTTAATCACTGCGAAATCACGAGAAAATCAGATCCAAAAAGTTTCGGACAGATATGGGATTAAGAAATAAAGCAAGAAATCACAGAACCTACATAGTTGCAACAGTATACTGATTCCCGAGAACAGATATTCACGAACCGTTACATTCCCCACAGTTGTAGCACCATTTCGGTTCTCCAAACAGCTCCAACATCGACATCAAAAACCAAAATCGATATCAGCTATTCTCAGTCCCGATTCGAATATTTTCGTCACACGACAGTAGAAGATCATCTTGATTCCTCGTAGACAGTGGTCTAGAGGTTTGAGACGGAATAGACGCATCTTTGATAACAGTGACAGCTTTATTTACTGAAAAATACTCCTTCACAGAGATTGCATCGCCCACGATGCTTTCGAGACTCTCACTCAAACCCGCTCTCTCAGAACTTCCTCTCAACGACAATTCGCGACACTCTCTCAACTAACAACTGCTTTCCACGCACTTCTCTCACACCTTATGTATATCGTCGCTAGGTAGTTCTTGATTGACGACGATTAGTGACAGACTAGGTGTCACGGCCCAAAGTCCCAATGCGTCATAACTAAACATGACTAACCTCATGACTTCAGTCTGAGTCAATCACCGATAAGACTTTAATATATAGAACCCTCCGAAAACAAGACTCTTCGGTCTTGACGTAACATTTAACGCCATAACGCCGATCCATTGTCAGAATATTGTAACATCTACCATAATAAAGTGTCTAAAAAGGGATTATAACAAAGAAAGATAGTTGTTGAGCTACGACCCAACTGCTACCGGTTTCTTTTTCCTTTTAGCAGTCATTTTACATGACATAGGAGACTTTGAGGAGATTGTGTTTGGCTTCGAATAGTAAGTGAACTGTGTTATCAGTGTTAGATTGATATCGTGTGTTTTCATATGCTTCGTGCTTCTAGGTCTAGCATTTATATGGACCCTTATGTATTTTGCTGTTGGATAGAGTTTCCGAATTTGAGGTGCAGGGGTAGGGATTACAGACGGAAAAACGAACTGAATTATTGCTCCATACTTTAGGTACTTGACGTATATAATAGTGAAACGTGAATGTGCAATCGTGTTTTATGTGTTACGTATTATCGTATTTCTTAATGAGTAATAATACCGCCGAAACGGTATTTTATGGATTAAGCCTCGGAGTACTGTTCCTTGTTTGACAGTAACGGGGTCTCTCGAGACCCCACGCTGATATTTCACTAATGCATGCTCGAGATGCCCCATCCTTATTCCACTGCTCCCACCACTTTTTGGATTAGCTGATCGTAGATGAGCTCAAATTTTGGACCAAGCATCAGTCCCAACAGACGCAGCTTTGTTACAGTAGATACAGAGGCAGGGTCTCTAGAGACCCCGTTATCATTTCGCGAGGATTAATACCCTATATATATTCTCTATACTCTTACGCATTCATTCCGTTTTATTTTAATTCTTAACCTTCCAAATGATACCTAAATTTTCTGAATCATAAATAGTCCTACCTCGATCCTCGATAGTCGATCCTTGTTTCGTCCGAACCTTCTTGCGAGGCAGGAAGATTTCAGGCGAAGGTTTACGTCTTTTTACAAACGCAAACTATTTTTTCCGATTTTACAATAATTTATTTACAAAGTATATTTACAAATAATTTACAAATTGATTTGATTTGAATCAGCGATATGCGTAAGATAGTATATGTTGATTGTGTCGTTTTTTCGTTTGGAATGTGTCTGTCTTCTTGATTTCGTGTAATTTATAGGTTAGTGTGTTGCTGTCATTGGTTGTCGAGGTGTCTAAGTGGTGGGTGTGTTTTTCTCCTATTGGCGGCGTGCTCGTTGAAGGGATGTGCATGGAGTTCGGAGCTGGTAGGTGGAAGTGGAAGTTTAAACAAATTGTCAATTTGTTTCTAGGTCTTTGGGAAATTTTAATCCTTTTATGGGGGTTGACTCGGGGGTTAGTTTAGGAGGTCGAGGGGTCCGCGAGTCGTGGGACGCTGGTTGCAAAGGAGTAAACCGTCGTCCCTTTGATTCGGGTCCTTTGTTCCTAAGGGTAAGTATGGAAATAGGGATAGGAGGTACAGGTCTTTCAAAGGAAGGCGAAGGTTTAATTAAATCCGGCTAATTGTGTATTAGTTAATGGACGGTTACGATTTTTACTAGGATTGACTCGAATGGTGTTTTAGGGGGTTTGGGGGTCCGCGAGTCGTGGGACGCTGGTCGTAAAGAGGTAACCGTTGTCTCCTCGACTCGGGACTTCTTC
>NW_016909127.1:92939-146977 GCF_001483705.2 Eufriesea mexicana
GGTGGAAGGTTTTGTGAATGGAGAAGGAGTGGAGGGAATGAACAATCCTCTTGCGCGCTGTGACTTTCGTCGTTCTGCGTGCACTCACAGATATTAGTCTAAGCTATGCATTTGTTCTTTCACAATCGTGTCCCAAACACACTTTGCACTCTCTCAGGGCCGTACAGGACTTCGCACACTACTGTCTGTAAATAGACTGTTCGCGTTTAGAAAAATACCGCATTGGATCGTTGGGATATCAGAATTTTCGTTGCTCCGTCAGCTGAGGGATGAAACAGGTAACCACCGATGCTCACGCCAAGCGTGCAAGCTGCGCAGACATGGCTATCGATTAACGTGATTAATTAACACGATTGCCGTATGCCGTGCAATTTCGCCAGCCACGAAAAGCTGAAAATAAAGTGCATCGACGAATCAGGGCACCGATTGCGTGGCAATCAGAGGGTCGATAACTGGTGCCCGCTAATCAGCCAAATGGCTGGCGACTGTCAAATCGTTTCTGCCGGATGGAGGTAACAAAAGCGTGATCGAGAAACGTACCCCGTACGGACCACGGATTTACGAATCACCATGACATTCGCGCACCGCGGTCGTACAGCGTTGAAACGGTACCAAGGGTTGCTCGTGTTGGTGAATCGTTTAGGCACGTTGATTAACAGTCGTTGGTTTCGCTGCCGGATGGTACCCTCCATCGTGTTTTTCGTTTCACGCTTGTGCTCGTTTGCTGCCATCATCCATCAACTTTCTACGCAAAAGTGGCTGCTTTTGCAATAAAGGTACATCATTTTCTCGCAAAAATGTGGAAAATTAAGAAACGGAGTTAAAGGAGACTTAATCAAACTTTCGTTAATTTCAATTTTATTGTTCTAATAGTGATATCGTGGGAATGTTTATTATGAGATTAGTTAATGGAGAGTAAATTTTACTTTCGTTAATTTCAATTTTATTGTTCTAATAGTGATATCGTGGGAATGTTTATTATGAGATTTTCAAGATATTATTGAAGTATATAGTGAATTACATAAGCGTTCGGAACTACAGTATTTACATTAACTGAATTGAATTAGTATAAGGATTATGTTTCTACAGAATGAATAGTTTCGTTGTATGAGTATTATTAAATATATTTTACTTATATTCGAATTTAAATGACTCATTGTCAGTTATTTTTTAATATTTATATACATTATATATAGTGTATTATAAAATATATACTATGTGTATTAACATACATGTATGTATATTAACTTATTATATGTACTAAATTAACGAGGGTCAGGTTATATGTATAGTGAATTGAATTAGGGATATTTATATTACTGTACCTATATCACTGTACCTATTAGTATAAGAATTTCTTCGCATAAATGTGGAAAATTAGGAAACAAAGTTAAAGGAAAGTTAATCAAATTTTCGTTAATTTCAATTTAATTGTTCTAATACTGATATCGTGGGAATGTTTATTTTGATATTTTCAAGGTATTATTGAAGTATATAGTGAATTACATAAGCGTTCGGAACTACAATATCTACATTATTAACTGAATTGAATTAGTATAAGGATTATGTTTCTATAGAATGAATATTTTTGTTGTATAAGTATTACTAAATATATTATACTTACATTCGAATTTGAATGATTCATTGCCAGTTTTTTTTATAATATTTATATACGTTATATATAATGTATTATAAAATATATACGTATGTGTATTAATAATATACATTTATGTATATTAACTTATTATATGTACTAAATTAACAACGATCAGGTTATATACATAGTGAATTGAATTAGAGATATTTATATTACTGTACCTATTAGTATAAAAATTTCCTCGCATAAATGTGGAAAATTAGGAAACAAAGTTAAAGGAAAGTTAATCAAACTTTCGTTAATTTCAATTTAATTGTTCTAATAGTGATATCGTGAGAATGTTTATTTTGAGATTTTCAAGGTATTATTGAAGTATATAATGAATTACATAAGCGTTCGGAACTACAATATTTACGTTATTAACTGAATTGAATTGGGGATATTTATATTATTGTACATGTTAGTATAAGGATTATATTTTTATAGAACGAATATTTTCGTTGCATAAGTATTACTAAACATATTTTATTTATATTCGAATTTGAATGACTGATTGTCAGTTATTTTTTAATATTTATATACATTATATATAATGTATTATGAAATATATACATATGTATATTAATATACATGTATGTACATTAACATCTTATATGTACTAAATTAACAAGGGGTTTAGTAATAACAAACTACGAAATCATAGTGAATTGAATTAAATATATATATGATATATGTGATATATAATATATATGATATGTATGAACATATGTATAAGAATTATATTTTTATAGAACAAATATTTTAAAATATTCCTAAATATATTTTACTTATATTTGAATTCGAGTGACAATCATTCTTTATTGCTTGCATACATTATATTTAATGTATTATAAAATATCTACATATATATATATATACATGTATTAACATACATGTGTCAATTAACATATTATGTACACTAAATTAACAAGAGACATATGGTAAGTCGAAAATTCTGACTTCTAAACTTTGTGAATTTGTTAGGGACTTCCAGACATATCATGACCTGCCTATTTAAATAAAAAATATTTATCCTCTTGATAACGTAATTCTAAAAAGCATAATAATCCAATGTTATCGTTTACCACAATTATATTTCAATCAAAATTTTGAAAATGCCCGTTTAGATCGTGATACGTTTAATTTTCACAATTAATTTTTTACTCGGTGAAATAACGAATGAGAGTAAAAGGTAAAGAGAGTTACCGCGAAGCCACTGCGAAAACTACGAATCAGACACCCGAGCAAACGATATTTCCGTTAGCTTATTGTTACCCTGACGTCTTCCGACACCTCCGGAACGAAGCTAACGAGAGAAACCTGGGAATACTGTTGCCAGCATCGCACAGGGTCCGAGGATGCACGCGAAACGTCAGAATTGCATCGGGATGGTAGGAAAGAAATTTTTCCCAACGAGTCGGCGTATGGAAGAAACGAACACAGGCCCGTAATCCCAGGCTTACGGTGTTGTTTTGATTTCAATATCGCCACGAGGTATCCAGTACTGTTCGCTCCCGTACGGTTATCCACCTCGACGAGGCTCGCCTGCGCATCGGAAGATTTGCATTCTACTCTGCAACTCCGGCTCGTTTCACTCCCTAGGATTTACGTTATTTCTGAGCTTCCTACCGTGCGCGACGAGCCATTTCATAAACATGAAAGTTCCCTGACGCAGGTGGAATAGCAAAACGAGTCAAAGTGAAATCTCTTCACCGGCAAAGACAAATGACGGCAATGGTATCACTTCTTGGCACGGGATACGTAATGCCGCCCCGTCCATTCTTTTTGCCCCCCGTTCTTCTCTTCTTTTCGTTCTCGCTTTCTTCATTTCTTCCAGCCCAGCTGTCTCTTTCCCGCGTTCGAGCCTCCAGCCGTGTTACACGCCAACAGGAGCAACGAATTGCCACGGATATCGCGCTTTCAGCGACGTTCCGCGTTCCTACACGAAAATATCGTTTCGAGCTATCCTACGTGGTAATTCACGCTTCGCGATGCCATGTCGTCAACCGCGATCGGCTGGCTCGAGCATGCAGTAAACTGGCCAATAATGGGGCAGACGAGTGTAATCGTTTTTTCCTAGGTCCAGCTGATAAATACGATCGTGCCTGGTTATGTGGAATTTAATCCCAGACGATTGTTGTTCGCAAGAACAGTTTAGATTCTTCATACAGTTTGTTCGAAAATGCACTGTCGCGTCTAATAAATTGAATTTCTTCAATTTTCAGGGACGCATCACGCGTTAATTTAACCCTTCGTACTCGAGAGGTGACTCTCAGTCACCACTTAATCAGATTCTAGAGATCGATTCTAAAGTTAATTGATATATCAAATTTAAAGTTATCTAACCGATGTGTGAAATGTCGAAGAAAAATAATTCTACGTCTTAATTTGCATATGATTTCTCATTTACCATTTTATAAATATCGTCCACTGTATGACAGGTAGTCTTCGAATTACTATTTTTCTGTAACGAAACAGTCATCGAGTGCAAAGGGTTAATATTGCGTGATTAGTGTAGTATAATTTGAAATAGATTATTTATTTGTGACTAGTGTCGTAATTATTTATTTTAGTTAAATTGTTGCGACGGGAATTATCGAAGGCTAGATGTATCTTAACGTCCTTCTGGGGGATTAAGCAATGTAATTAATACGAAGGCACAGAGTATGTACAATCTTACAACCTACAATCAGGCCCAATAGATTGGAGCCGTGCGTGATTGACCCTACGAAGCGACGAGTAGACATCTACCCATAAATCGCGAAATTGATCAAAACAATACCGAAGGGGAAACCTTCTTGACAGTTTGCCACTCCTCAACCGAAGGTTCTTCTGACACATCCACATGTAATCGAAACCTCTGTCTTTCTTTTACTCACCTTTCCTCTTCCTTTACTCTTCAGGAATAATAACAAATGTGACGAGACATCGCAGACATTGTACAGAAATCAGTCAGAATATGGCAGAAGTCATACAGAACTCGAAGGCAACGCATCAAAATCATACAGAACTCGGAGACAACACGACAAAATCATACAGAATTCGATGATAACACATCAAAATCATACAAAACTTGAAGAGGACACATCAGAAGCTGACCAGAACTAACTCAAAAGTTACACAGAACTCGAAAACAATACATCAAAATCATACAGAGCTCGAAGACAACACATCAAAATCATACTAAACTTGAAGAGAACGGATCAGAAGCTAACCAGAACTGACTCAAAAGTTATACCGAACTTGAGAACAAGACATCAAAATCACACGGAACTCGAAGAGAATAGATCGAAAGCTAACCAGAACTCGGTCAGAACGCATCAAAAGTCGTACAGAATTCGAAGACAACACATCAAAATCATACTAAACTTGAAGAGAACAGATCAGAAGCTAACCAGAACTAACTCAGAAGTCATACAGAACTCGAAGACGACGCATCAAAATCATACAGAACTCGAAGAGAATACATCAGAAGCTAACCAGAACTCATTCAAAACTCAGAACACAAACAGAATGCATGCACATAACATTTGAAGTTGCAACAACTATCAATGTAATAAGGTATATACAAACACAAAAGTGTCCTTCATTGCACACCTAAGGTACTCAGTATTTCAATTGGTAGAACACATTGGGAAAAAGCATCCATCATCATAATAACCCTCGTTGCCTTTGTACAACATAAACTGTACTATTATAATAATATAGTAATAAGTTATATAGTAATGAGTTTTACTATATTTATAAGATGTTTCGGTGCTGAGTGTCGAATACATACTGATTTCTGTTTTGTGATTACTGTAATGTCTCTACGTTTCCTGTTCTCTGTATCTTCGAGTTTGTTTTTCATTGGTTAAGAGTGGATGTTAGTGGAGGAAAAATAGAGTTTTTTAATTGAACGTGAGGAAGGACCTTTGGCTAAGGAGTGACAAACTGTCAAGGAAGTTGCTTTTCCATAATCAATGACGTGATTTATAAGTACGTATCCGTTCGTTGCTTCGATGGGTCCAATCTGTCGAGTCTGGTACTTGTCAATTTTCTGTATTTTTGCATTTAGATATATGACTTAATCTGCTAAAAGGGCAGCGAGGCATGTCTAACCTTCAAAGTTGCAGTCGTGATACAAAATAATAAAGTCTTTAGAATTATCGAAAATAAAGATATGAAAATAAGAGTTATGCTATAAACACGACTTCTGGTATGAAACATGCACGTTGCATAAATAGTGCGGAATCACGTGTGCTGTGATAACGATGAAAGAAAACAGCATGTATCGTAGGATACCATTTCGGAAAGAAATCGCAAATCGGCCATTGCTAACGAAAACAAATTATAAACCGATCAATATTTTGTAGAAGCAAATGGAAAAGTTATTTTGGGTAACAAAATTAAGTTGCGCGGTTCTAGCGGGAAGGTGAAGCGTAGGTTAATCCATTTGCATCCAAGCGCGGAATATTCCGCGAGCTACGACTGTCGTCTATCACCGAGCGCGGAATATTCCGCGAGCTACGACTGTCGCCTATCACCGAGCGCGGAATAATCCGCGAGCTAACTTTTTCCATTACCAGTTGCTGAATATTCTTCATATGCCACAGATCACGTTTGATCCCTTTTGTGAGCATCTCGTCTACATCGGTTCATTATATTCCTAATAAGTTTTACTTTTGTCGTGAAAATCCTTTTAACCGCCACGACTGTCGTCTATCACCGTGCGCGGAATATTCCGCGAGCTACGACTGTAGCCTATCACCGAGCGCGGAATAATCCGCGAGCTGACTTTTTCCATTACAGTTGCCGAATATTCTTCATATGCCACAGATCACGTTTGATCCCTTTTGTGAGCATCTCGTCTACATCGGTTCATCATATTCTTAACAAGTTTTACTTTTGTCGTGAAAATCCTTTTAACTGCCATTATGAGTAGGTGCTGATACGTGCGCGATGATACGGGTTAGTCGTCAGTTGAACGTCGCGAATGTCTGAACACGGCACCTTAAATAGAGCCATGATGCAAATGAGTTAAAAAAAGTATAAAAGCAAGGTCCTTGACGACCAAAACAGAGTCCTTAGAAATTAATTGTGACCAGCACGAGCGTGAGTATCTCGATGTTGGAAAAAGAATTAAATTACAGTGCGTCTTTGTGTGTTTTCGTTTCGTTATCTTGGTGTTCTTTTCCTAAGTTAAATTAGTTTTATGGGTCTTATGTTCGTATTATTCCGTTCTTATTGTTCTGTCAGTTTCTGGTGGCTCAAAACTAGTTTTCTCCATCCTACAGAATTTGTACAGCTTATAACTAAATGTGGCTTGACAATGTTAAATGTTCGGCTTCGATTTTGGAACTAGACTAACCGACCTCAGGAAGGTTCTGTAAGATCAACTTCGGCCGCAGGAAAGCTCACACAAGAGTTTCCAGATGTCCAGAACAGAGGCTCGCGGAGTTTCACCCTTTGCACTCGAGAAGCAACTTCTAGTCGCCATTTAATACGTTCACTGCCACGCAACTTTTCACGATTCCGGTCTAAGAAGCCAATTTGATTTAATCATGTTATTTTATTAAAAACTTTATTTATAGTACATTGTAATAGTCAAATTTGTCGTTCATTTTTTACAATTTTTACAATAAGCCAAACCTGATTTTGTCTTCTCTTTCCTGATGCCATCTATTCATATTTACATTGTTGTACTATGTGTTTCCTCGTAGCTGTACAAATATGGCAAGTAATGGACAAGATAACTCGTAGTCCTGGCCAAGTAAACAACCTACGAGTTGGCAGTCGTTAACGTGTTAATAAACTTCGAAAGACCCGTATCGATTAATATATCAAGTTTAAAATAACGCAGTGAATGAAGTATCGAAATAAAGTAATTGTACCTGTTAATGTATGTACATACCGACTTTTTAGCAAAGAAATCTTTGAATTGGTATTTTCTTTGAATTGGTATATGACGAAAGAATTGCGTAATGCAAAGGGTTAAGCCTGTATCGCATCGTTGACTTCAGTTATTTTTGTTAAAGGGGTGGTATATCGTCAATAGGTCGTCCGCAATTGGCGACGGTTAGTGACGAACCAAATTTCTTGAGGAACTTGTGTTTATAGTGGACTGTATATTTTGTAATTGTTCCGGTTAACTCTTCTGAACTCTTCGAATGTTATTTGCTGACTCACTGGTACTGACCTAACTAACTTGTGCGATGCACGATCTTTCGGAGCCCGTGGTTTCCAAAGGGAAATCGGTTTTCCCATTGGTGGTTGACAGGACCGAGGGTGGGCCTTTGGTCCGCGAATCAGATGCCCCCAAAGAAGGGAGGACCGTCTTCCGCGACCAGGTCTGCCGGTGGAGGAAGCCTCTCCCTCAAAGGGGGTTGCTGGTGGGCCACCCGCACATTCGTGATCCTTCCTGAAGGACCCGTTACTTTATGGCTTCGAAAGTCGTGACATCGCACATGGTCTGGTCCCTTTCTTTGCAGACCTATTGTCAGCCAAATCCTAAGTGCTGTTGCCTGCTTTCTAACATTAATGGCTAAAGAATGCCTCGTGTCCGGTGACCCGAGGGAAATAAAGAATTGTTTGAAAATGCATTGAAAATGAAGATAGAAAGGACACGGAACTTGAACTAAAACAGCAATTAGAATCTGGCTGCCAGAAGACCCTAACGGTCTTCTGGGTCTATTCTAATCAAGGGCCGAACAAAATACCGGCACGACATTCCAAGGCTTAACAGGGGTTATAACGCAAAGGAATAGCAATCAGTGGAAAACTGTGGAAAAACTGTATAGATCTTTATTGAACGGGCGAATGGTTAGAACTGACCTGTTTAGGGCCACGCAGGTCAAAAGTCGTCTTCAGAAGACTGGTGACAAAAGACAGAACGCAGGGGAAGGGATCGCCCTCATTCCACTGGAATGTAGAGTTTACTTCACTATTAAATTTTGCTACAACAATTTTAATCCGTCATAATTTGCGAACATGGCTGTTTTATATTTGCTATTAAACAAGTTTATGAGATGATTGTCATTTTTTGATTTAAAATTTTCTATTTTTTGGTGAGATTGAATGACAGGAAATAATATTGTATGAATATTGTTCACAAGTAGCTTTACGGATTTTTTAAATATTTTTTAAAAAGTTAGTTAAGAAATTAATTAAAATGGCGTGATGAAAATAAGTATATATATACATATGTAGAATTGGAATGAGTATGACCTTGATGAAGTGTCAGGAGTGTTTGAACTTAGAACAAGGGTAACCGCGCGCAAGAGGATCGAATGGATGTGTATGACAGAGCCGAGTGCGATAGACGAATGGAAGTTAATTTATGTGTGCGACACGTGTTCGAAGTACCTAGTCCACCAAGGTTGCAGGGAAAGTGGCATGATTGGGAAGGAAAGCCTGATTGCGAAAAAGGGACAAAATAAATGGTTTAAATAAGGGTGCAATTACGCGGGCGAGTCAGAGTGTGCAAGAAGTCCAAGTCAGTCTAACAGTTCAGTCTAAGACAGTCCATCAGTCGGTCGTAGAATGTCCAAAGTCTAAGAGTTTGCAGTCAAAGACAGTGTGCCAAAATCTAAGGTCAGTTTAAGAAAGATGAGAAGAGCGTGCCTATAGCGAATTTCTCTTGTCTCACAGCCAGCAGCCATCATTCTATTTATAAGCTTATTCTATTCTATTAAGAAGCCAACAATACTACCTTAAGTCGATCCACCCAAAATAAATTGCGATAATAATTATGAGAATGAACTAAGATTTTATTTCGTTTCACCATAAAATAGAACTATTTTTGGCAAAATAGTGAAAAATTGAATCGTTAAATCGAGTTTACAACTTTGTCGTAATTAATTTTTTAATTTATAATATTTCTGAAGCTCGAAATTTTTAATATTTTGCTTAGTGTGATTCGAAATCACTTTCACGACCCCCGGTACAGTTATGTTTCCGTTGTAATAAAAATCAGCATTACTTTGACTAAAAGAAGTTGCATGTCTTGAGGTCGTACAAAAAATAAAATGTCTGAAACTAGTACTTCCAACTGGTTTCATAATTCTAGTATTAATAATCTGAAAAATCTTGGATAAAATGTCTTCGAGCTATGAAATAACAAGTTTTTGAACTGGACGTGGAACTCATCAGAACCATAAAGCTGAGAAATCGCCACAAAAAGGGTATCCCAAAAAATTAGCGATCCATCGTGAAAGCTATTGAGAAATATCCTCGCGAGGGAGCAAAATAGATGGATAAAAATTACCACAAGCAATAACACTTTGTTGAAATGCTGTATCTCTGACAACAGAATTTCGAAACATTTCAAAACATCTGTCCAATAACGGAAAGCAACGATGCAAATAAAACGAAACTCAATATCTCCAGCGAATATGGTATATAAATACATATGTACTTCGAGCAAATACATCCCGAAAATATTAAATAATGCATATACAAGCTCAGAAGTGGGAAATGTCTAGGACAGGAAGATATCACCACTGCCAAAAAATTCACCTAAAAAGAGTATATTTGAAGCAGAATTTACTTGGAAAATCATAGATATATCATAGTGATTATATAATAGCAGCTGATTATACATGCAGTAATACGTGGTAACCAAAAAGCAGAGATAAAGTTGAATTAATCAGGTTTGCAGATAATTACTAGTTTAATGATAAATAAATGATGCGAAGAATTCTCGTTTAAGAGCAACTATTTAAAGATTATAAGCTGACGTAATAATTTAAGTAACAGTTTGTTCAAATGATGTAATTTTTTTACTAATTCAGTAATTTCACCCAGTCTGTAATAATCAAAGACAGTACACCTGTACTTTTGATCCCTTAAGGACCAAATAATTTTACAAAAATCGATCCAAAAATCCCGTACTTTTTAATTATCATTTATTATTTTATTATAATACTTTAGCATAACGTGATTAAAATTACAAAGAAATTGTTATCGTAGAAAATTTGTATACAGAGTATTTCACGTAAGCTCAGAGAATATGGCAAGACCCTGTCAGCGCGGAATAAAGAAAATTTTCCAGAAAATGGAAACCGTGTCAACGTTAACAGGTGCGATAGTTAACGAGTCAAGATACAATTAAGGAAAGCAAGTAATAGCCTGAAAATAGTGATTACCGATTTAACAAAATTACCTAATCGATTAAAAAACCGCACTGGCAAAACTAGCCACGAAGTAACTCATTTTTCGCGTGCTCAGTTGCGTGTAAGTGTTAGAATATTGGGTCAACGCCTAGCTAATTTGCACTATCGTGCCAACTCGCGTGCTACGTATTACGCCTAGTTCAATCTCTGCTGACAGTGCCAACTCGACCTCATAATTACACCAAATTTTGGAACAGACGTGGTACTAAACACTGGCTGTTAGTATCCAGGTTTAGTAAAGTGCTGAACTTTGGTAGGCAACTATTCTCAGTCGACTGTTCACCTCCAGCATCATCTCCCTTAGCACACAGGTGGACTGTGAGCCGAAAGCAGCCGAAGGGTGCGCACCGTTAGGTGGCTAGCGGCTAGCTCTGGCTCAGCTCTAGGCTAGCGCTAGGTTAGTACCAGGCTATGGGTTTACGACGCAGCAATTGCTATGGAAAGATCGAGAGAGGTGTCGAGGGTTAAGAAAAGGTCACGAGTTCTCGGTGCATAATAAGCCTCGCTCGGCATTTGATTGAATGTTTCAAAATACTGGCTGCAGAGATCCGCGTCATAAATTCGATACGCGATGGCCACGGCGCTCGTGTCGATGTGTTTGTAATAATTTGTAATGATAAGTAATAACTAAGTAATGGACCAGCAGTGGATAAGTACGCTTGCAACGAGCAGTGAGTAATAGTGAGATTGACTTCTAATTTATAGGCCTCGGACAGCTGATGCAGAGATTCGATTGGGTCTAATGAATTTTGAGGGTGGAAGGTAGAAACCGATGATTTGTGCATTTCATTATCAACTTATCCTCTTGAAAGCTAGTGGAGAGGAAAAGCATTGCGAGTATCTAGGCAGATAAGCATTCATAATGAAGCTAAAAGGGGGACAGGCTCAGAGTTTTGAATAAGTTTGGATAAGTGAACTAACAAGGAGAGTGCAAGTCCTTCGGGTCATTCGTGCGAGTGAATGCATAAACTGATAACAATATTTATTGAACAGAATAACAACACAACGTAAATTATAATTAAATCACATAAAATAAATTCGCTTCTCACTGCGATTTAATTTATTCAGGATTCTTTCACACGCAACGTCTATTTCTGATGACTGTCATTCACACACTAATTGTTTTTCACGACTCTCTGACATACTCGTCACGTAGATACATTCTTCTACACAAACATTCCTCACACTTATACCAAACATTCTATGACAACCATTACCACAATTCGTTTAGTTGAAACTTTGTAGGCTTGTAGATTTAGTCATTCAGTTCAAGAAAATTATAAGGGCAAGTATTCAATAGTTTTCGAGATATTTATAATTAAAGTTTTATTATTCCCTTAATTAGAAATTTATTTCGAATAATTGTCAAGTACCGTTGTATCCTAAAAGCGACACTCGAAAATTCCTACGTGGAGGCCTGGGGTTCGATTCTGTCTGTAATTAATAGTCTTTCTCAATCTATTCTTTATTTCGTATTAATTTTTCGTCCATGAAAATAAATAATTTTAAATAAATTGTAAATAAAATTTCTTAATAAAAGAATTTATATTTTACGCTTTCTCATGCTAGTATATATTCGACATTTTTGAAAATATTAATGAAGTCTATTTTCCAAACGATTTATTAATAAACAGCAGATATTTCTGTAATAATACTCCACTTATTCGATATGCAGGATTAAGATGTGATCTATGCTTTCCCTGTGTCTACGATTAAGTACTACTGTTGTAATCGATAATAAGTACTTTTTTTATTGAAAATTTACAATTTACAATTTATTTAAAATAATATGTTTTCGTGGGCAAAAATTAATACAAAATAAAAAGTAGATTGAAAAGGAATTATTAACCCTTTGCACTCGAGCGGTGATCTTCAGTCACCATTTCATGAAATTTGGAAGATCCATATTAATTAACTACGCAGTAATTATTATAGAATTCTTTATTTACTGCTCAAAAAAGTATCGTCAGTTTTTTACTAGAGAATCTTTGAATTTCTACTCTCCTCTAGCCAAAAAATCGTCGAGTTTTTGCGCTCGAGAGGCGACTCTCATTCGCCATTTAATCAGATTCTAAAGATCGTTGTTAATTAATATCTCGAATTTAAAATTGCCCAACGACGCGTGGAATATCGAGGTAAAATAATTCTACGTCTTACAGTTAATTTGCACTTCTTATTCACAGTTTTGAAAATATCGTCGGCTTTATGGCAGAAAATCTCCGAATTACTATGTTTCTGTAACGAAAAAATCGTCGAGTGCAAAGGGTTAATTAATCACAGACGAGATGATCGAACCCTAGGCCACTAGCATAGGAATTTTCGAATGTCACTGTTAACTCTTTGCATTCGAGAGGTGCCTCTAGGTCACCATTTGATAAAATTTCGAAGCCCGATGTTAATTAATATATCAAATTTAAAATAATGTACCAGTGTGCGAGGTATCGAAATTGAATAATTCTACGTGTTAATTATTATATGATTTCTTATTTACTGCTCAAAAAATATCATCAGCCTTGTGGAAATAATTTTTCAACTCGTACCCCTCTTTAGCCACAACGGCTCTTGATAACTATCGATAACTATTAGAAATAAATCGGTAATTAAGAATAATAAAGCTTCAATCGTAGATATCTTAAAAACTATGGAGTAGTTGCCATTATAATGGTATCTTCTCTTGAAACGAATTACTAAAAAAACGTGTAAATTTTCAACTAAATCAATGACCCAAAGGACTTGCCTCTCCTTGTAAGAAATTAGGGTGTGTGACGTATAGAACGTTATAAACAATTATGACGACGATTTCTTAACTGTCTCTCTATGACTATTGAGAGACAAAATTTATCAAATTAAGTGTACCTGGTGAACAAATCGTTAATAACATAATTTGTTATTATGGTTGGGTCAGTATTACTCAGTATCTGAAAATTTTAATCACATTGAAAGATGAGAAAAGTCTAATTACGTTTATAAATATAACGAGAGAACCTTGTCTTATTTGATCATATTCAACTTCGTCTAATTGTACTATTATAGGTTATTAATATTGTTTCTACAATACAGTAATAGTTGTAAACAGTTAGTTATGAAATGGAATGCCTCACCTACTAGATTACAAAATATCCGTTGAAACCTTTGTAATAACGAAACTTAAGTAACTCATTGGATAATAACGTACTTTCATCGAGATTACTGCCATTAATGAAAAGTTTTCTAGAGAAGCTTAATATATAATATTTGTTTAATATTTTTTTTATAATATTTAATATAATATTTGAATAGCACAAAAGTAGGCATATAATATCATTCACGGGCTCACATGAACGTTTAATATTATCAACTCTTTAACGTAGAAACGTTAATTGGTACAATTATAATTTTGAAATTTAACAGTTTAACTGTTTAAAAGAAATTAACTTCTCAATGAGAACAGCAGGAATCAGACCATCGTCAGAGAAAATGTAAATTCGACTACTGCAGAAATTGAGACTCTCTCCTGTTTAACATATACATTTTAAAATAATAAATTAATTTATTATTTACGTACTTATTAGATATAGATTATACAATGAAATATATTCGAATCCTTAATAATCAGAAATACTGCAAACAAATAGAGTCTCTTTCCTATTTATTAAATATATTTCAAAATTAATTAACGATATTTTAAATAAAATAATTACGTCGCTATTATTTACATGCTTGGTCAATATAAATTTCAATAGTGAAATACATTCGGCTATTTAATATTTAAATATTTTAAATTTAATATACTTTATATAATTGGAAACTAATATTGAATGCTTACAAAGGTGAATTGCTATATTTCACACGGAACGTGTAATAATTTTTTGCGTTAGAACTCAATCACCATAATATCTCATAATAAAATAAATTACGATATTTAAGGATGTGATTATATAATAAACTCGAACAGAAAAATAATATGGGAATATTTTTTATTTACAACATTTTCAGCTACAGTTTCCTGTTGGTAATTTCGAATTCAGATATGTAAAACCTTTTACAGCTGTAAATTCGATGCCTTTTATTTCAAACTTACCTGAACAGGGTGCAACATATATCAAACGAATGTCTGAAATTAATTTTTGACACAGACAGATACCTAACACTTTGTCACAGCTTTTCAAGCCGAAATAAATATGGATAAACGTCCTCAGGACGAATACTAGGAAATTCTGTCCCAACGCGTAATTATTACCTAATAATAAATTAAGCAGAAACTACCTACTAAAATATATACTATTAAATATTGGATAGAAAGAAATTCAAAATTGTACAAGAATCTTAATCATATGAATTTAATTAATATTCCTTTAATCTCGGAGAACAGGTTTGACAGCTTTCTCTTGACTATAATTAAAGGAAACCATATGCTTAGGAAACTACAACGCTAAACGAACCTCGGAGCTCTATGGAATATGCAGATTATTCGACGAAACTATTCGAGGTACCGCAAAGCATACCTCAGCCGAAGATATAATAATAAAGCAAAAAACCAGTCTTCGAGCCTTTTAATCCACGGATGCTAATTGTAAGTGGAAACTGTGCGAGATCGGTTTGAAGTTCCTGTTGTGAAGTCTAATATTCATACATTCAATTACCGTTAGCCATGTACATTCCAAGGCTGCTCGTACATTTCTCAGAGCGCCAGAACAGAGAAAAGGTGGATTCTTGCCTCGTGGGAAGCAAAATTTAGATTTTCTGCCTTGGAATCTTGTGCTCTACGGTTGTCACTTATGTAGATTCCAACCTGCACACCGAACATTTTTCAAATTTCAATGATTTTTCTACTTTTGTAACTCCACTTCCACTGATCCACGATGCAATCCTCGCTGCTCGTGATGGAGGAATACGTTATCTTTGCTATGTTATATAATGGACGTTGATTTTGTGCTAGAACTATCAATTTGGATATAGAGATAATAATATATAGATAGAGAATGCAGTATATTGCATTATAAAAATTATAATTATTGACTCTCTCGATGCTGAAATATTTCTTCGCGGAAAAAACAAATTTTTGTTACGTTTTTGGTATTTCAAAATCGCATTATATGTGGAAATGCAGGAATATTAAATTCATTGATGATATACAGACGAGATATACGAATACTATAAGATGATCGAGACTCATATGGACTTGATGGAAGTGAAAATTGTATTATAGCAACGAATAGATGTATATAGTTACGATACTAATTTTTTCAAAAACAGCTGTAAGATTTTCAGTTAAAACGTGACATGCAAAAATATGAAAAATCAGTCATTTTTATTAGTGGTGGATGAAATATTAATAATAATAAGAACAATTCTTTATTTAATTACGAAGATTATCAAACACAAATATTAAGTTTAAATATAATTAATTTATCACAATCACATGCTCACACCTCTTTTCGCTATTAAAACTCAATTGCAACTGACCTATGCCAAATCACTCTCGTTTTGTTCTTTCTTCTTTCATACATTACATTAACACACACAATTCACGCAACACCTCGATCATTACACGCATACTCATTTATCACGATAACCTGAATTCATCAGATATAGCCATCGCATGTATACTAGAGGAGTATGATAAATTATAAATATACAATTATTAAACTAACCTCAGTCATATATATTTCGTTTTGAAATGTTGAAAATGTCACGAAAATTAACGCAAATCCCACAACCAAATTCGAACATAAGGTGATGTTCCTTTTATTAGTGGTGGATGAAATATCAATAACAATAAGAACAATTCTTTATTTAATTATAAAAAAAGATCAAACACAAATATTAAATATAAATGTAATTAATTTCTCACAATCACAAGCTCACACCCCGTTTCACTATTAAAACTCGATTGCAACTGACCTATGCCAAATCACTCTCGTTTTGTTCCCTCTTTTTTCATGCATTACATCAACATACATAATTCACACAACACCTCAATCATTACACGCATACTCATTTATCACAATAATTCGAATTCATTAGATATTGCTATCCCATGCATACTTGTTCCATTCATCCCTTTCTTACATACATAGCTCCTTTATTATATCAACACATATATATTTCAAAATAAATGAAATTACCATACTTTTGACTAGTTTGTAGTTTTAGTGTTAACTGCTATTACAGTTTAGAAGAATAGTGTTATTCTTTATATTGATCAGTTATTTCAGATTTTTCACTTACATTTTGTAAGAAACTGCAATTGACTGTAAAATATTCGAATACTATTTAATTCGTTTCTCACTGTCTAATTTTCAAATATTTTAATTAATTATAACTTTAATATTGCTATTCAATAAGCCAATCATTGAGTCTAATTCTGAAGGATTAGCGATCAATTGTCTTTCACAATTCATCTGCATTATCATATCTATAATTAATTCAGTTATACATTGTGATCCAATGATCTGTGTCTCCATTCCTATTTTCTGTGCTTATATTATCTCCTCTTACATTCAATAACCGAGTTTATTTCGTTTGAACTATTTTTTGAATATCTAGTTGAAATTTGTAGCTATTATCTCGTACATTACGCAATAGTAATTATAAATTTGTCTCATTTCAAATAGATATTAAAATTATAAAATATTGTATTTTATTATATTAATATTAATATAAACCAGTAGCTTTTATTATTTTAATTTTATTATATTTATATTATATTTTTAATATTATTAAAAACCAGTAGCTGTCTATAATAATTTCATTATACAGTACAAATGAATATTGTATGTAAATTATTCAAGTAAATCAACAAATTCCAATAATATAAATTATACTACAGATCTGTTACATTTGATACGAAGTTCAAATTAGTATCAAAATAATCTCAATTTGTGGATGCTCAGATAGAATCTTTAACAAAGGATCAGATGTAACTGTGTATGCCTAGCATTCGAAGCCCAAAGACAAAGAAACATGGAAGAAACAGTAGTTTTTAATACCTTTTTCATCTTATTTAAATTGAATATTTAACTTAAATACTTGGAAAATCAATGAAATTATCACGCACGTTAACTCCCGTATTTTGCTCTCTATAAAAATAATTGATAATTAACAGCTGTCGTATAATTCATATCGTGAAATTCAGCTAAATATTGCTCGTAAATTATTCCAGCGAATGTATAAATTCCATCGATATAAATTATTCTGAAATACTACCAGTAATTGAATTTCAAAGAACTGAATTATTTTAAAATATGCACCTATTTACCTTTCATCGATGCATTTTATGAACATTTACTTAGAGAACTTCAAGTGGTCACATTCACTCTCATACTTGTATCTAATAATTAATAAGTAATAATTTCTAGTCTCTGTCATCCTAATTACAAACTGCCAAAAACCAACAGCTAATTTATGGCACTTTGATTACAAAGTTCGAGTAAAAATCGTATATGGTAAAAATAAAATATAATAGAAAACGTAATAAAAAATATAATAAAGTATAATAAAAAATGTAATAAAATATAATAAAAAATATGGGCCAATATGGTAAATCGTGAATATGCAGAAAAAGGGAATAAAATATCGTAAATTCCAACGATACGAATTATTTTGTGGAACTGTCACGTTTACTGGGTGAAACACGATGATCTCGATATTTTGGATAGACAGGATGTTTAGCAAAAGGTCGGATGAGCCTGTGTATGGCTGGCACCGGAGGATAGGTAAACACGAACAAACCAGCAACACAGGATCTCCTAGAGCCACAAAGTAAGCATTCGTGGACGAATCGGTGTACGGCTAACACCGGGAGTCACTTATGGAAAACGTAATCGAACCAGTGCCACACGATCATTGGGAACCACTTGGATAAAGGGTTGCGGATCTCAGAACCTGCTATCCGGCGATATGCCTCGAGCGACGAAGGTATATCGATGTGAAATACCCGTTAGTTAAAGTACCAGGTAATTTCAGGATGGGTGTCCGAAAGAATTATACGAATTACACTTAATCATATATATTCCAATAGAAAGAATGTGCCGCGAGTCGCGTAATTATCCGTGTTAAAGCCTCCGACTGGCGGGAATATCTTTCTCGGCGTGTACTCGCAAAGAAATGTTTAGTCAACATTTGCATATTTTACAGTACATCAGACGTAAATGTTGCCACGAGAGGAAATTGAACTCGTGCTTGCTGAGTGACAGAGCCGTGACTCTGCGAGGATTGAACTCGACAGGGTCTCTCTGCACGTCACAAGTCTAGCTTTTGCTACCTTCTGCGAGCACCAAATTTTTATCAGCAACTTTCAGTAAAGTGAAGTAGTATACTCTATATCGTGTGAACCCTGTGTCTATTTTTTCGTGAATTAATATTTGGTCGTCTTGTTTACATTTTAAGCAGTTAAATGTGTTAGTGGTGGATAAAATTGGATAAAATTTAATAACAATAAGAACAATTATTTATTTATTTACAAAGATTATGAAACACAAATATTGCGTTGAAATATAATTATTTTATCACTATCACATGCTCACACGTCTGCTCTCTATTAATACTCAATTGCAACTAACGTATGTCAAATCATTATCTTTTTTTCTTTTTTCTTTCATACGTTACATTGACGTACACAATTCACACATCACTTCAATCGTTACACGCATACTTATTTATCATAATAACCCGAATTCATTAGATATTTCCATCCCATGCATACTTGTTCCACTCATTCCAATACATATATATTTAAAAATCTATGTAACCGTTACCACAAAATGAATTTGTTCGAGATAGTTCATAGTAGCTCAATTATGCTTGTGAAATTGAATTTTATGAAATAAATGACAAGTATATAAGAGAGATACGATAATATACAAGGTATTGGGATAATTTTGACATTGTTTGTGGTTATTTAAAAAATATAGGGTTTATGTAAGTGATTTTCAATCGATCAATGTGATTCATCGAAATAAGAAAACTGGTAATATCTTTGGTGTGTGAATAAATATAGAATATGTCTAACTTTATGTAAATATTCTTGTATAGGATTGTATGAGACAATAAAACGGTGTTGTGATGCCATGTGAGCTTTTCTGCGAGACTTGTGAAAGATTTTCAAAAGAAATCTCGATTTTCTTCGCATATTAGCAATTATTATCAGATTTACAGAAATTTATACATTCAATTTGATATTTCGATAATAGAACTGTGCTAATTTTGGCGAGGTTCTTAAATATTGTTTATTTATTTTAGCCGAAAGAAAAATAATAAGAAAACAGCAATTTTCTTTCGATTTTGTTTTATTTTATTATAAGCAAATTACTATAAGCAAAAATTTTATTACAAATTCCTCGATAATTACGTGGTAAATTGATTCTAAATTTTGCACGAAGGATTTTTATAATATAAATTAGCTTTGTTCAAAATTGGAGCAATTTTCTGAATTTTGACGTTTGGGTAGAGTCCATCTTAATTATATACGGTATTAATGGAGTTTAAAGTATTTTTGATAGACAGAAAAGAAAAATGTATAAAAGAAAAATACAAGTATAAACATTTGAGTATTTCATATAATTAATTATAGCGTAATGCACATAGGTGGAAATGAAGATGATTATATGTTACGATATATCGATGATTATACGTTATGAATGTATGTACACTTTTAGTAAGAGATGAGGTACTACACATTTGAGAATTGATTGAAAATGTTAATTTAGACATTAAGAGAAACATTGGAGAAAAATAATTAATTATATATATAAATCATGAAAGTTATTTCGAAGTGACATTTCTCGAAGTCCTACTTAAAATTAAGTATTTTAACGGTATACAAGGTGTACTAAATAAAGTGCAATCTGCTCTCTCAGAATCTAATAAAATTGTCGACGTTATTTCTTTCTTTTTAATTAAATGGATTCTTCAAGTTTATTTTTTAACGTGCAACAGATTTTTGAAAAAATAATTGCTAGGAAGGAAGAAGATTTACCAACATTTTTTAAAACGAAAAATTGTATCAATTTCTTATTATTCCAATTGCTTACATTGTTCCTTGTTGTGGAACAAGAGAGACACCGTCACGGTCTTTCAACAACGCGACGTGAGGTAGCAATGGAAAAGTATGGTATTGAGAGTAAAATACGATCAGCCATTAAGAAATAGAATAAAACGAAAAATATCGTAGTAATTTTATTAATGTACGGTCATCATAGGTCATCGTGTTTTGTCAGCGCAGCTATATTAGTTATCAGTGACTGGAGTACTGCAATTATTTAGGACGAACAAAATAAATATCGTTGACTAAAAAATTTTTGATAATATAGGTATCTAGGCATAGATATTACGAAATAAAGAGTGCACTATTCAGCAATTAAAAATTTTTATCGAAATAGGATATATTACGTGAACTAAATAGTAAATTATACTATAATGAAAATTTCACTGTGATCCCCTAGGAAATTATCTAGGAGAGATCTAGGAGATCCTCAAACGTCAATCAGTGTCATACGATATTCATTTATTATATAATAGGTCCTTCCATTGTTGATAACAATATTCTTCCGAATATTCTTCAATGTTTTCTTAAATTTTCTATATATTGTAAGATACCATTTCGAAAGAAATCGCGAACGGCCATTGCCAACAAAAATAAATTATAAACCGAACAATATTTTATAGAAGCAAATGGAAAAGTTATTTTGGGTTCCAAAATTAAGTTGCGTGATCCCTACGAGCATAAAAGCAGGGTCCTTGACGACCAAAACAGGGTCCTTAGAAATCAGTTGTGACCAGCACGAGCGTGACTCGTTCGGTGTTGGAAAGAGAGTTAAATTAAAGTGCGTCTTTGTGTGTTTTCGCTGTATTATCTTGGTGTTCTTTCCCCAACTTAAATTAATTTTATGAGTTTTGGTGTCTCAGAACCAGTTTTCGCCAAACTACCACATTAAGCAAAGTTGCAGTAAATTGGTAACAAGTTATAGGATATTTATTTGGAATGTGGGTCATATTATACGTTGCACGAGATCATTTCCATTTGAATTATCTGGGTTAATATTTGGCGTTAAGTATCTGCAGCTACGAAGTGCAGATGGTCCTAAATATCAGAGACATCAGCGCTGTCATTTTGACAGGAGTCAGGCTTGCTGCTAGATAGAATAATTCACGACCTCGCTATATCGAAGCACAAGTTATATTTACAGAATGTACGATAGTACCTGCTTAGTATTCTAAGGTTTGCGACTTCATCGCGAACGTAATTCAGGAAACCAGAGTTCCAGAAATTACCAACTGTGTTCTTTTCCTAGTCTGCTCTGCTTCCAATGAATTGGAAGGTAGAATGAGATGCAGTCACGTCGATGTCTGAGTTGATAAGTTCATTTTCCCAGTTACAATACTTCAAGTTACATATTCGTATTCTACCTTGTTTCCTCAGGATGATACTTGACTCTCATCTTTCGCTGTCTTGTACACTGTATCTGGATAGTGTTTCGACTCACAAGGTATCGAGCAGGAACTATTGCAGAAAATCTAATGCCAGAAAACTTTTAACTCTTGTCAAATTTTGGTTAACTAAAAATCAACCCAATTTAAAGAAATTTATATTTCTCAAATAATCTATAACTAGAATAAAATTTCTAATAATTTCTACGCCTCTGATCGTCGAACTTGAACGATTGCTATTCTTTTCAAATACATCTTTCAGAATTCATATCAACTGGAAAAATCGTATGAATTAAGTTTTCGGTGCATACAAATTTTATTGTAAGATAAGAAATCGGTAGAATGTAAATTGATCGAAATAAGTTTGTCACGGATGTGACACCACGAAATTAAAATATTTACAAATTTAATAAGCTTTTGAACTTGTGTCATAAACCAATTGTTGCACCGCGTGGATGTAGATGAGCTCCACGCGGAGGGGGCAGCGTTGGTATACTCGTGTTGCCCCTTTTCTCAGTGTGCCGAATCTTTACGAGACACTGAGCACTTAGGTGCTGTAATAAAGCGCACTTTGTCTTGGTTGTATTTACACTTTATCACACGATTATGATTCGTTTATGCGTGATTGGCGCGTGTGCTGTATCGTCTCCGCCTCTGCCGTTTTTCGTCTTGTCTTTCGTCTCCCGTTTTCTGTCTTCTCGTTTTCTCCCAACTACCGTCTTACGTCTTCGACTCCTCAATACCGTCTTACGTCTTCGAGTTCTAGTTCGCGTCTGATGCGTCTTGTCTGAACTCCAAAACCGTCTGATGTTTTCTGCGTGAATTCTCGCTAACGTCATCCGATGTGTTCTGTTTGATTTCTTCAAACCGTCCTATGTCTTCGACTTCTCACGATCGTCTGATGTCTCGTTTTATAATTTGTTGATCCTCAAGAAGGATTGCGAGGCGCGTCTTCCAAGTATTATTGCCGTCGGAACACCAATAGCGATCCTTCGAAGTTAGCTAATAAAGGAACACGAATAGCGCTGTTATTCGCTTTATAAAATATTTTCTAGTCATAAAATGTTCTTCAAAATTATTGGTAGAGCTGGGCCAATCGCGAGTCTGCGTGAGAAGCTTGGAAAAATAATTTTGGAAGCAAACAGCACTGCAATTTGCTATATTTGATGGATGTCCTGAGTAAATGTTCTGCTTGCTAATTAGCCGCGACTCAGCTGCTGAGGTTTACGATACGAATGCCTAGTACTGCTACTTTGAGAATCTTCTAATCTTTTATTACTTAATCTTTCCTCTTAAAACACGTTGAAGCCAGAGATGGAGGGCTAGAAATTACTTTATGGTCGCGGAAGCTCTGCACATCTGCGGGCCAGTTATGAGTTACTGGGTTCTCTTTTCTGCGCGTTCTATAGTAACGACGTGTCATAAACCCGTAGCACTAACACCATCAGCAATCAGTGGACACAGAAGTGGCACCTTTGGGCCTGACTCTGCTCTAGACACTTTGATGAACGGATGCTCCGGGCTTAGGTGGACCGTCTCAGACGGTAGGACCACCATTGATTCGCCAATTAGTTTAATTGCCGCCCACAGCATTTCGCGTAAAAGGCAATGGACTTTGTAATTATGGAAATTCTTTGAACCAAACTTCTATGAAATCGCATCGTCCTGCACACCTGTCAATTTATCACGGGTCGACAGTTAGTGGTCTCTTACTAACACCACCGTGTGTAACTGTTAAGGTTGATGAATTAAGATTAAACGTTTGCACTTACGCTTCCACGAACCAGAGGTTTTTCCAAAATAGGCACGCCATATGCAAATTTAATTAAACCTGAGTAACCGATATAATTAATCACGGCTACTGACAGGTATTATGTGCTAAACAGTGCATAACGTAGCAAACTCGAATGTTCCATAGGAGCAAGTAGAAGATGGGAGAGCATTTGATCGTCGAGATTGAGAAATAATTAAATTTAAACGAGTTAAATTTAATAATTAAATTTAAACGAACTAGGCGAGGTTCATTTGTTCCAATAAATTTTAGGAATATCTTCTGCTACCTATATTTATTAACCCTTTGCGGACGGAGCGGTTTTGAGTAAACCGTACCGTGGGGCCGAGCTGCTACCGTCATAGTCATTCAAAACTACCAGCGCTCATTTCTACTTAACCGTTTTGCTACTATGGGTGACTATAGTTGCCGGCAACGAGGCGTCATTTACACACGACAGATGATTATAATCACCGACCACGAAACGCCATCTACACACGACGAGTGATTATAGTCACTAGCAACGAAGTGCCATCTACACACAACGGATGACTATAGTCACCGATCACGAAATGCCATCTACACACGGCGGATGAGTATAGTCACCGGCCACAAGACGCCATCTACACACCATGGATGACTATAGTCTCCGACCTCGAAACGCCATCTACACATGACGAGTGACTATAGTCACTAGCAACGAGGCGCCATCTACACACAACGGGTGACTATAGTCACGGGCCACAAAAATTGAGTTAAAAGATAAAACAAGTGCTATCGTTCTTGTTAGCTCTCTTCGCAAAGAATTGCAAGCGCTATTGCGATGGTCAGTTTTTCCCTTTTCTTTTTTTCTTCGAAAGATTTGCGTCAAAAGACCGAATCCTAAAGATTGCACT
This sequence comes from Eufriesea mexicana, assembly GCF_001483705.2. NCBI lineage: Eukaryota > Metazoa > Arthropoda > Insecta > Hymenoptera > Apidae > Eufriesea > Eufriesea mexicana. The sequence continues at coordinate 117,804 of NW_016909127.1, forward strand.
ATCGTAATGGTACCATCTTTGACACGTCGCTTCGTTCTAGGGGGGAGACTTCGCGACGACGTCCTCCGCAGCGAAAGGGTTAAACGCGATTTTGGTTCATAACGACACTGATAATATGGATATAAAACAGTCCACCACTTAACTTCTTGAGGCACGCTGGGATTAAAAGTGTCCCACCATAATGCATGGTGGGACATTAACACGTAAATGTTATAAAAGCTCAATTTCATTTAGCACGTTGAGTGCGATGCCGATTTTGCTGTACTTTCCGCTCAGGCGGCAGCGAGTGAGCACTTGACGCCGAACGCTCAAGTATGCTGAAGAGTATGAACAAATTACTTTGTTTCACTTTGTCGTCTGGACTGTGTGAATGGTGCAGCCAATGCAGAAATGTACAAATTAACAGAAGATAATGGGGTGGGGAATGCCAGAAAGGCAAAAAGGCGATCATCAAGAGACAATCAGTGAGAATGTAGCGTCCTACGGTATCGAATCTCTTCGATTTCCAAGAACGCTTATCACGCGCCAAATTAATATTGCGTGACTAGTTGTGATAATAAGGATCCAGAATGCGTGTGGTCAAAAGAGAGTGTTTATTTACAGAAAAGCGTAGAATAGTTATAATGTAGACGTTAACGGAGTACCGTTTCGAACACGCGTTTGTATGTGTAATTAAGATGTTTTAAGGATCGGTGCCGAAGACGAACTGACTTCTCGATTTTGCTCTATGTCCTGTCTCGTCGTGTTCGGTCCGGTGTTTTCTCTAGTTTAGTTCTGATTGGGTAAAATAGATGTTGGTGGTGGAAAGGTAAAGAGTTTTAATTGGACAGAGGGTGTGACATAAGGACCTTTGGCTAAGGAGTAGGAAACTGTCAAGGAGCCGATTTCTGATGGTCAATGACGTGATTTATAAGTGCCGTCCGTCCGTCGCTTGTTGGGTCTGTCACAAGTGGGTCCCATCTGTCGCGTCTGGTACTAGTAAAATTCCTAATTTTGCTTTACCTTTATAAGCTTAATCCGCTAGAACGGCGTTGAGGCACATCGAACCTCCGGAATTGCAGTCGCGGTATAAAATATAAAATAAACCGTTAGGTCTGTTAAAAGTGTAGGCCTTAATTATAAAATCATATTCTAAACACGCTCTTCGGAACGGAACAGAGAAAAAGCCACGGAAGTGGTAAGGATTTACTTCAGCAGAGGGAATTTAGCTTCTACAATTTATTAATTGTCATTAATAATTTAACCCTTGACAATACCGGTCTCACGCACTGATGTCGACCAAACGAAAAGTTCGTTGACAGTCCCTAGAATGCACACCGTCTAAACGAAAAGTCTACTCTCAGTCCCCAGGGACTGACGTAGCACTGAACGTGTTAAATAAGGGTGCAAGGGCGTGAAATGGAACAGTTCCTTGAGAGATAGCGAGTGTGAGAGTTACTAGCGTTGGAATTAGTTCGTGATAAATTATATATTTATTATTTACCACCGTCGTTTTGCTGCTATCCAACAACTCAACATGTATATAGTGATATATGAGCGATATCTGTAATTGCACTGAATTGGATGAGTCGATTAGACTGACTAATCAATCTCGCATTCCTCCCAACTGCCACCTTTTCAGCACTGCACAGTACTATGCTTCGCCTGACTCTGCGTTTCATGCTCTCGATGTCTCCATTTTTAGAATTTTGGCCACACGTGCTGACCAGTATTGCCATAATTTACGACACTGCTATTATAATCCTGTATGTCTGACTCTGCGTTTCATGCTCTCGATGTCTCCATTTTTGGAATTTTGGCCACACGTGCTGACCAGTATTGCCATAATTTACGACACTGCTATTATAATCCTGTGTTAAATAGTTGTGGTATTGGTGAGTGGACCGAGTGATTGACAGCGCGATCGATGAGTGTTTGGAACGGTGCGATAGTGGATAGAGAGGATGTTTAGGCTAGACTATGAGTAGTGCGAGAGGAACTAGTTCCTAGAATACATATGGAATTTTTGGATGATTGACAGTGTGTAGTATGCGTGTGTGGTGTGCGTGGGTATAAAAATAGGATCCAAGGGATCCAGGGATCCTCGACTGATCCTCGACTGATAAGTATAAATTTGAATTAAATTTAAATAAATTCAAATAAAACAGGATAATACGCGTAAAAGATTGACTAAACATTTGAATATGATATAATAATATTTATCGTTAAATTCGTTATTGATTTTGTAATGTTATGGAATTTTAGTGACTACAATGTTGGAAGGTTGTTTGGTACTGAGGTTAAATTTGCAGAAACTGAACATATGGGATTGCTAAAGGACTATCTATTTTTATCCACTGAAAAATTCGGAGTCCACATGATGTACGTGTTTGAATATCAGAACGTGTTCCAAAGTAATAAAAAATGTATCGAAGAGAGCAATATATCATTGTTTTCTCCATCAAAACCCACGGGTATTCCCATAGAGCATTGAATGGATAAATAGATCGAAAAATGGAATGGAATACGAAATCTGAGTTTGTAATAGCTTTAAAAAATAAAGAAATAAAAATAGCTGCAGATATTTTGTAAAAATGAATACTTTAATTCTTTATTAGAAATAAAATGAAATGAAGAGTCATCTAACGTCTACTAATTGTATTCATATTTGTTCCCGTGTTATATTTTATAATACTATTATTATTTAGTCAGGAACTAGCATGGATTATTTTTGTATTCCTTTTCCTCTTTATTTTAGCTTAAAAATATAACGAAATTATTTATTCCATTACTAACACAAAGACTTAAACACATTTTATGTCACGTTTATTTTTATTCCAGCTTTTTTCTATTACTTTATTCAAAAATATAAGGTGATTAATATAATTAAATGTCAATGTGAATATATGTTAAAAATTTATTAACCCTCTGTGGACCGAATATATATTTTTCTTGACTATAAAAATTGTATATAACATAAAATCAACAAATATCAACGAATAAATTCAGCAGTTTTGACAATTTTATTACAACGAATTCGTATTGGAAGTTTGAATTAACAACGGTTCTACTATTGTACCAAGATAATGTGCAATAGATGGACAAGATAATTTTCCACGCCATCTTGTGGAGAAAAGGTCATAGGGGGCCATAGAGGATCTAATCTATCATGATCGAATAACCGGTAAATGAAAAAGAATTAGAATTTTTAAAAATGGAACCAAGGGAGGTATTGTCAAAATAATTATAAAAATATCGAAAGGAAAATTGCGAACTAGAGTGATCAAGACGATAACGTTGAATGCAGTGTTTAATAAAATACCCATGCATTAGCATGTAACTTGAAAGTTACACGGGCCCATAGAGTGTTAAATGCAATAACCAATATGATAATAAACGATATTCTAAAATCTATGAAAAGCTAAAAAATATATTTTGGGTATAGAAACATCTATTATCTCTTTTAAAATCAAAGTTAGAATTCAAATTTATGATACTTTTATTATTATACTTATTTTTCATTATTATTATAATTATTATTATTAACTTACAATAGTTAGTAGTAAACTATAACTGCCAGTAATCCAATAATAATTTAATAATTCAGCTTATGTTAGTGAAATTTTGTTATATTTATTATTATTAATTCCATTCTTCATGTGTGTAGTTATTATGTTTTGTTATATTCGTATATTTCGGTATACCTAATATTTATTTTGTATGTTCTATGTTAATTATAACACTTGTAAATATTAATGTTTGATATGATTTTTATTGCAGAAATTTTTAAGACGCGGTTTCAGTAATTCTGTCATGCTAAAATAAACATGCACTAACGAACCATAAACGCAAGATTATTTTCAAAATTATGAAGCTATAACTCCCCTTTTTTTATTATGGTGACTGATTAGGACTCGCGTGTGCCATCATCAAGGGTCTAGATTCGCTTTATTCATTTTATTATGCCACGTGGAGCCAGTTCTAAGAACTGGCGTGGATGAAATTCTTCTCTTACCCTGGGTATAAACTCCGAACACTAAACAGACGCTATTGAACATCTGGACATTCTTTAGAAAACCATTATTGCGCGCAACTTGTCACAAAAATTCTTAATTTATCAGAATTATATACTGCTGAGAAATATATTTCAAAGTACTATCTTATAAACCTACCAGGGTCTAAATCATCGTTTATCAAACTTTCATTAAAAATTCCGCGCTCAACGTTATCATCTTAATCACACGTCTTCACGATTTTTCTTCCAATATATAGTCACTTTCTCAGTATCTTATCCCATTTTTTAAAGCTTCTACTTCTTTTCCATTCGCCGGTAATTTGACCGTAGCTGGTTTAGCATTAATAAGTTATAAGTAAACATTTGTTTCAAAGATCTTACGTCGACTCTAAAATGATGATTAAATTATTATTGAAAGCTTATAAAATAGTAATAAATATTAGATATTATTAAATCAACAAATTTTTATTTTAAAGATTAATTATTTTATTTTGAAGATAATTATTTTATAATTTTATGATTATTTTCAGTCCCAAATTATATCATATTGCATTGGAAAGCGAGTGTATATCGTCAATAGGTCGTCCGCAATTGGCGACGGTTAATGACGAACCAAATTTCTCGAGGAACGTTGTGTTTATAGTGGACTGTATATTTTGTAATTGTTCCGGATAACTCTTCTGAACTCTTCGAATGTTATTTGCTGACTGACTGGTACTGACCTAACTAACTTGTGCGATGCACGATCTTTCGGAGCCCATGGTTTCCAAAGGGAAATCGGTTTTCCCATTGGTGGTTGACAGGACCGAGGGAGGGCCCTCGATCCGCGAATCAGATGCCCCAAAGAAGGGAGGACCGTCTTCCGCGACCAGGTCTGCCGGTGGAGGAAGCCTCTCCCTCAAAGGGGGTTGCTGGTGGGCCACCCGCACATTCGTGATCCTTCCTGAAGGACCCGTTACTTTATGGCTCCGAAAGTCGCGACATCGCGCATGGCCCGGTCCCTTTCTTTGCAGGCCTATTTTCAGCCAAATCCTAAGTGCTGTTGCTTGCCTTCTAACATTAATGGCTAAAGAAAACCTCGTGTCCGGTGACCCGAGGGAAATAAAGAATTGTTTGAAAATGCATTGAAAATGAAGATAGAAAGGACACGGAACTTGAACTAAAACAGCAATTAGAATCTGGCTGTCAGAAGAACCTAACGGTCTTCTGGGTCTATTCTAAAGAAAGGGCCGAATGAAATACCGGCACGACATTCCAAGGCTTAACAGCAAGTGTAACGTAATTTCTAACATATTTCCATATACATTTCATTTTTATATGGTTTTACGTAGTATAAATCCTGTTATGTCCTATTTCTAACAATTTTGTATTTTATTAGCTTTGTAATTTACTTATTAACATCATATACGGGATACATAGTGGGTATGTTCTGAGTTTGTTGTATAACAATCGTATATTTGATATAAAATTATAAAGTTACACACGCATTATATCATAATTGTTCACTCTCATGCTTCTTATAACATATTGACTCTGATCCATAGCAACTGCACAACACCACGCATTCTGGATCTTCCACTCGGACTTCTAAAAACTTACATATCTACATTTGTGCCATTACTCGACCTCACACATTTGCATTCACACTAATAAAACCAAGTCCACATGTTCTTCGTACACCGTCGACAATCTGCAGAACACGATTGACACAGTCTTGAACCTAAGATGGGGTCTTGCTAACGATATCTAATATTTCTAAACAATGTATTTTGTGAGAAAGACGTCAAAAGAATAGTAAATAAGATAATAAATAAATATTCACAGTGCATGAGCAGATAAATATTTTTGAAGTCTGCAAGATGGCCTGAGTATAAATTATATTAAAATTATAAAACTACTACTATATATATTTCTTTCATCTATTATTTGTGAGATTCGTTTAGCACTAACGGGTATGTCACTAACAACGTGTGATGTGTGCCTAAATATAATGTACAACGTTATTAGCGTTAATTAAAGCTGTGCATTGACAATAAAGAAGTATATGAATGACACTTGCTTTGTGATGTTCAACCACTATACATCGCGAGGTGTATTAGGATGACCGCCACAGAAAGGGTCGTAAAAGAAGGGTCGAGGTCCAAGTACATATGTAAAGCATATGCTTATGCTGATTAACAGGCTAACGGGCCCGTTAATTACCGTGACACGATCTCGGGTTTATGATACGTCAATAACTAAGGAAGCCAGGCCGTTGGAAGTGTACGTGCTTTCCAAATTACAAAGCTGCCTCCTTTCAGCACCTTACAACGTGTCAAATTTTATCAGCCCGTGTCATGAACTTAGGCTCTCTAATATTCTATCACCTGTCTACTGTCGCTTCTCTTACAGTTAGCTATTAAATCCGGCAAATTTGTTCGACAGATTTTGCTGTATATATTCTTCCAGATTATATTTGTGACTATATTTTTATGTTAATTAACCTATTTGCATCATAAGTGCATGTAGGAGGTATAAAAGGGGATATCGCGTCGTTCCCTTGATCTTCCTGGTCGCGTGGTTTCCGCCCGAAATAATTCGTCATCGCGGTTGTAAGGCGCGAAGATATCCCGATGTGGATGGACGGTTCGACGCGACACGGTATCTCGTCGACTTAACGAGGAGATACGAAAATCGTCTCGTGTTAGAAGAGAACCGTCGCCTCTGACGTGTCGAGAGGAAGAAGTTAGAAAGAACCGGTGTGTTCGATGTTTCGAGAGGAAGTGTCTTTGAGAGAACCCGTGTCTCTCGGATCTCGTACGGAACTGAGCTCCTCGATCTTCCTAAGATCGGCCTTAGGAAAAATCGCCTAATTTCGTTAAATTAGGGATTTCCAGGATTCTCGTGTTCCGCGACACGAGAAGTGAAAGAAAAAAGGTAAAGCATTCAAACATGCTGAAGGCATGGAGCGGGAAATTTCGATGCCGAATTGTTCGACCCTAAGACCTGGCTGTTGGAACACCGTAACGGGTCTTCTTTGTTCCACGACGGAACAGTGCATATATGCGTGGAATTTTCCTGTCCACTATCACCAAAGCACAGATATGCGCGCTAGTTTTTCGCGCATAAGAACAAAAGACTAACGCATATAGTCACAGAACGCGTGCACGCAGTTAGCGGAAAGTGATGGTTGCAAACGAATTAACGCTTTGACTGTCATGCCGAAATCACATTGTTGATCCGCGTGGATGTAGATTCCAATGCTTGTATTCGGCTCGAAGGACCAAAATGTAGCTCCACGCGGATGAGGACAGCTTATATAATAGCTGCCTTCTTCTCAGTATGCCGAATCCTTACGGGATACTGAGCACTCAGGGGGTACAATAAAGCGCAGTTTGTCTTGTATATACACTTTATTATACGATTTCATGAGTTGTATGAGCGATTTGTGTATGTGTTGCTTCGTCTTCGCACCAGCTCGAAGGACCAAAATGTAGCTCCACGCGGATGAGGACAGCTTATATAATTGCTGCCTTCTTCTCAGTATGCCGAATCCTTACGGGATACTGAGCACTCAGGGGGTACAATAAAGCGCAGTTTGTCTTGTATATACACTTTATTATACGATTTCATGAGTTGTATGAGCGATTTGTGTATGTGTTGCTTCGTCTTCGTCTTCTGCCGTTTTACGTCTTTGACTTCTCGTGTTGTTTCCCAACTGCCATCTTGATGTATTGTGTTTATGTGTTCTGTATTACTTCTCAATACCGTCTGATGTTTTCTGTGTGACTTCTCCAAACCGTCTAATTTTCATCTTTGACTTCTAACTATCGTCTGACGTTTTCTGTCTGACTTCCAAAAATCGTCTGATGGTTTCTGTATGGCTTCTTCAAACCGTCTGATAATTTCTGTATGACTTTTTAGAACCGTCTGATGGTTTCTGTATGACTTCTCAAAACCGTGTGTCTCTTCGTCCTTGAATTCTAACTGTCGTCTGTCTTGTCTAGTCTAGGTTTGCGGTGATTGGTGGAGAATGATTGTAGGTGGAGGCAAAAATAGAATTTTGATTGAACAAGGAGTTTTAGCAGGACCTTGGTTTAGGAGAGGGAAACTGTCAGGGAAGTTTCCCTTTGGTATTGTTTAGTTTTAAGACTTATACGTAGGTCTGTTTAGCGTTTCGGTGGGTCAGTCGCACGTGCATCCGTCTGTTAGGTCTGGTCCCAAGTACTGCTGTCCTTAGTCCATGTCTTTGATTTATAATTTGTACTTTGCAAATAATAAAGTCTTTCAACAGGATGATCCGTTGCGTAAAATAAGATCGGTGATTAAAATGATCTCAAAGTTACTCAAAGAAATATACACGAGTGAAAATAATTGAATATAGTTACGTTCTATTTCACTAGTTACATGCCATTAGTCACTAATCACTAGTCACTTTCTCTAGTCACTTCTATTTTAATAGTTATTAATATTAATTCTGAAAATCTGTAGAAACGAAAAATCTGAAGGCAATCATTCTAATTGATTTCACAATTCTAGTATTAATTTTTATTAATTTAAATATATTTTTTAAGCTAGGCAACTGTGTTGTTCAAATGCTCGTGTTTCCCGGTAACCTCAGAGAACTAGAGGTACGGACTGATAAATCACTTGAAACGTAACTATGGTTACTTCGATTGGAGATTCGATTAGAGTTAGGTTAATTGCATCTTGGAATTTAATTTTGAACTTCCCTTTGAATTCGGTTTCGATGCTAGCAGCGAAACATTATCAAACGAGTATTTAACGTTCAGGCAGGCTGCAAAGGATTCTTTATATCTCAATTTCGTCTTATACTGCAATAATATTATAACAATGGGCCAGTTTATAAACTTGTTTTTAAGCATGAACTGATGGCTATACTTACCAGTAGATTTGGTTGCTACTGTGAACGTTAGCAGATCTATTCGACAGCCTATGAAATTCTATAGGTTCATAGGTTGGTTGAATAGGCCTATTTATTGGTATAGTAGATGGCTATACTTAATAGTAGATTTGGTTGCTACTGTGAATGTTAGCTGATATCCTCGTTAGATCCATGTAGCACATATTCCATTTACTGGAGCAATAATGGGATGCTGAACAGGATGACAAAAATATGTTTTATTTTGCCTTCAGCTTACAGAAATAACGTGTATGTATTTTTTCTTTTATCAAAGGAGTATCGGGTCTGCGTGAACGACTTGAGACTGAAAATGAACAGAAGGAAATGAACACGGAATGAAACGAACACCAAACGCGCAAACTGATTAACTCTTTGGGGCACGCTGGGATTAAAAGTGTCCCACCTTTTTGATACACCGTAATACATGATGGGACATTTTTAGTCCCACCTCGAAATATTACAATAGCTGCATATGCATAGGTTTCTATTTCGTCTTGTTTACGTGAAGCAGTTGGTAATACCTTCGACAAATGTTATAAATATATTCGCTTATGTTGGCAACGTTCAACATGAATTCAACAATTTGAGTTTCACATTATAACAAATTTAATTAAATTATTATTATTTTTTTATGCTTTTACATTATGTGATTCCTTTATTCGTAAAAATATACCAATTTTTGTTTCATTAAGATTTCAAAAATTATAATTTTATATTTGGAATTGGCAACCCCAAAAATGGGATATAACCATCATTTACACAAATTCCACATTTCCTGAATTGATTTTGGACTTCAATCCGTTATATTGGATTTGATAACTCGAATTTTTAAGTTTTGACGCTAGATTTGGAATCAGCGACCTCGAAAACTGGACGTAGTCAAAATTTATAAAAATCCCCGCATTTTTGGATTTTTGGCCCACTATGCACCGTGCCGATTCGCGATTCGCCCATTGTGAAAATACGATTCGTGTTTCAGCCCCTGTGTCGCGTCGCGTCGCGATCTAAACTCTCGTGTTTCAGGGACGGGTTGTACCGCGACTACGACACGTGTTGCCCGCCAAATGAATATTGGGCAACTGATTCAATTGCACGAGCAGAAAAACGTCGCTTGTACGACGGTCTACGTTCGAAACTCGTTGGAAAGACACGATGTCGTTGAGCGCTCGTACGGAAGTCGTTGCAAGGAACCGATGTCCTTGCGTGCTCGATTGGAAGTGAAGTCGACCAAGGGCGTTCCCTTGGGCCGCGAGTCTGTTACCTTGGAGTGAGGGAAGGTTCCCCCGAAAAACCACGATAGTGGAGGAAACCCTCTCCTCCAAGGTGGGGTACCTGGGGTTCACCCGCGCGCCGGTGACCCCATCGGCCGTTTGTTACCCCTAGCGAAGGCCTGAGGGTTCCAACGTGTGCGGACCACGTGGAGCCCTCAGGCCTATTGTCAGCCAAGTCTTAAGAGCCGTCGCCTAATTTCGTTAAATTAGGGATTTCCAGGATTCTCGTGTTCCGCGACACGAGAAGTCAAAAGAAAAAAGGTACAGCAGTCAAACATGCTGAAGGCATGGAGCGGGAAATTCCGATGCCGAATTGTTCGACCCTAAGACCTGGCTGTTGGAAGACCGTAACGGGTCTTCCTTGTTCCACGACGGAACAAAATTTCTTGCCATCGTTTTCTTACTTCCCGAAGAGAGTAATCAATTCTTGGCTTCAATTGGTGCCAAGTTCTTCGACTATTTGCTGAAAGATTATTCAGCAGTATCTTGTTATCGGGGGATCTAGATGTCAGTTTCCCCTGTTCAGCGATTTGTTTCGTAATGGCGTCTGGGTAGATGCAATGGCTCGAATGCATCCGGTTCGTAAAAGTTTCTGATCCAACTGTTCCGATGGTATAACGCATAATATATTCAATTACTCTCTGTACGGTGCTCTTTGTTCTTAGCGAAAAGTGGGCTGTAATTGTAGCATCGAGAAGTTCACAAAAGAGACACTCATTTGAATATTTATTATGCATTGTTTGAGACGAATAATTTGATTATTGATACACGTAAAACCATAATGACTCGTGGAATTAGCGTATAAAACGTCATTACTCGTATAAACATATCGAAGTGAAAGTTTTCTTTGATTACATAAGGGTTAAATAAAATTGGTATTTTATTTGGATTTATAGATAAACAGGTATATTACGATGCTATATCATTATTCACGATATATTTTCACATCGAAGCAATGAAATTTAAGGTCAGCACAAGGTTACGCTATTATGAGTCGTAAAGGTTATTTATATTTGGAAAATTCGGTTGTATTTAGAAGATTTAATATTCTCTGATATTCCGAAAAATTCGAAACTTGAAAAAATTAGGAGACATTTCAGAATATAACCCTTTGACTGCCACACCGAAATCACATGTTTCGCTTTGGACGACACGAGAGTGCATCGCTAGATGCGAAATTTGTTCTAATAAAAATTTTTAATCGTTCAACGGGGCACTTTTTATTTCAAAGTTTCTTCTAATTAGCAGTTATATTCAAAATGCACTAACTGTCAATTTTCATTCAATGTTGTTCAATACAGTTCAAGTAGTTCAAGCGCTCCGGTTGCCATGACCACCGTGGCGTCACAGGAGAAAACTGTGGCCGGTCATATATGACCAACGTGGTAGTCAAAGTGCGGCGGCTAAGATTCCGCCACTTCGCTCATGCAAAAGGAGCAGGGACATTAGGGTCGAGTGTGTACCGGGTACGTCCCCACAGCATACCAGCAGTCGCTGCAGGTCAGCAGGCATTGTCCCGCGGATGGCATTGGCTATCGTCAATGTCATGCCGGGGATTAGCCTGGGACCAGGCAGCGATGTTGCAGACCAACGGTCGTCTTAATTTACGACCTCCCTGGGCGGTCATCGCGACTTTCCCGCGCGAGGGCGGTTCCCGCGTAAACCTTTCCCGCGAAAACTTAGTTTTTCCCGCGCGCGGGTTCGCGGTTTCTTTCTACCCCTTCCGCGAACACTCGACCGCTTTAAAAGCTCCTAAGTCAGAGGACCACAGGACAGTTTTGAAACCTTCTACGACGCCGTGATTATTGTCCCGACGGCCGCGACGAGGGCCGACATACTTATTGCGACCCACTTCAAAAGTAATAACTTTATTTTACATAATTTAATATCATGTAGGATGAGAAACAAGAGAGGAAGTAGGGAACGGGCACGTACAGCACAGAAACATGATTTTGGATTTGTTTCGTCCGAATCTTCTTGTCGACTGTATGAAGAATTCAGGCGAAGGTTTACGTCGTTCTAGGAACGTAAACTATTTTTGAAGGTTTAAATATAATTTAATTACAAGATATCTACAGCAATTTACAATATGTGTTAGCGATATGCGTTCTACCGTGGTGTCGTTTGTGTCGTTTTGGTGTTTATACTGTCTGTCGTCTCGGTGTCGTGTATTTTTATATGTTCGTCTGTTGCTGTCATTGGCTGTCGAGATGTCTAAGTGGTGGGTGTGTTTTTTCTCCTATTGGCGGCGTGTTCGTTGGAGGGATGTGCAGGAGGTTCGGAACTGGTAGGTGGAAGTGGAAGTTTAAACAAATTGTTAATTTGTTTAGGTTTGGGAAATTCTAATTCTTTTATGGGGGTTGACTCTGGGGTTAGTTTCGGAGGTCGAGGTGTTCGCGAATCGTGGGACACTGGTTATAAACGAGTAAACCATCGTCCCTTCGATTCGGGTCCCTTGTTCTTGAGGGTATGCATGGAAATAGGGATAAGGTAGAGGTCTAGGTTTTTCCTGATGGAGGTAGAGGTTCGAAGGATGCTAGTTAAAATGTCTAATTGAAGGATTCGCGTCTTTATGGGGGATCGTAACGGTCTGTGAATTGGGAATGAGTGTAGAGAATGAACAGGAAGAGTCCTGTCATTACATATGGGATCACGTAGTAAACGAGTAGGTTGTAAGAAACCTTGCTCACAGTCGACATTCATAGTGCACAGGATACATTGTGCTGTGTATCGACGACAAATCTGTTTTGCTCTTTTACAGATCCGTGACGAGGAAATCTTTGAAGCACTGAAAGCTTGTTTACATTACAGGCAGCTTTACTTGTAATGTAAATCAGCAGAGTCTGGGTCTGAACAGACGACAAGAAAAACGGGCTGGGCACTTAACGTGTTAATTAAGCGTTAATTCGATATGAAATCAATTGCAAAATAAATTATTGCAAAAGTAATGTTACGAAATTTATCGCGAGAAGATATTATTAACTCTTTACACTCGGCAAGTTTTTCGTTACAGGAAAATAGTAATTCGAAGACTTTCTGCCATAAAGTCGAGGATATTTTTAAAACGGTAAATAAGAAATCCTATGCAAATTAAGACGTGGAATTATTTTATTTCAACATTCCACTCATCGTTGAGTAATTTTAAATTTGATGTATAATTAATATCGATTTCTAGAATCTGATTAAATGGAGTCGCTTCTCGAGTGCAAAGGGATATTTACGAATCTAATTTGTCCTGGCTTCATTTTCATTCGATGTAACACTTGAAATACTTGTTGAAAACGATTTTAATACATTAACTGTCAACTTTGAGCTAACTTTATTAATTATCTAGTGTAGGAAATCTATTACTGCTCCCGAGAGTATATCTGGTCGTGGATATTATTTGAAATATTAAATTCACGAGTACTTGGGAAATAATATTATTTTACGCTAATTAGCAAAAAATATAACAAGTCTTATAAAAGTTTATTGTAAATTTCAATGTACTTCCAAAGAGTACATATAATGGATTAATACCAAACATCGTGGATTTGTGATGGATCCAAAATGTAGGTATAGAATTTGAGAAAAACTTTCGGTACTCTACATGGAAAATTGTACATATAAACGTGACTAGTATGGAGTGCAGTTCCGGAAGCAACACACCCCCGATGTGGCGCAAATTCTGCATGGAAGCAATATTTAGCCACGAAAGGATTTTTGTCGACAAGCCTTCGTTTGCGAAATTTTCACAAAAATCTGTCGAACAGTTGATATATTCAATTTCTAACGCAACTTGTGTCCCATTTGGTTTGGGTTAGATCTGGGTTAGGCATGCTGCCAAAAATCCATTTGGGAATACTCTTCTGTGCTCAAATAGAGCCTTTGTGCGAAATGCGAGCCAAATCGAGGGTGTGTCGTTTCCAGAACTTTATCCCTAGTACGACTGTCTTCTCTATCTGGTCTCAGTTTCTGTAGTCTGCTCCACTTCAAATCTTCTCGTCTCTTTTCAAGCTGCATTCAATTTTAGTTTAAATTATTTCAGAGTTATATCTGCATAGAGGGATTAAGAGATGTTATTTGAGTCGTTCATTACACAAATCGATTAACTCCACTTTGTGAAAAATCTTAAACTTAAGTGTCAAAGCACTTGGTATAGTCGTAACTTTTTATATTTATAATAACTTTCCCTGATAATTAAGATTAACTCCATTAAACGACAAAAATTTTTTGGCCACTGAATAATAAATAATTTATTTCAGAGGTCGCTTTGATTAACTCCGTACTCTAATGTAAATCGTTGCAATAATGCAACTCAAATGCACCAGCAAGCCATGAATGATAACGGTGAATTTTTTAGTCCCGTCTTATCAGAATTTAAGTAAAATTTAGTAAAATTTAAATTTATTACTTTCTTCACTTGCCAAATCGATTAACTCTTCCAGTAACATAAAAATGGTAACATTACCAACGATTACCTTTTGGCTATTTTTTCTTATAAATTTTATATACCGTTAGATGAAAGTTACATTTGTATTTATGCATTCTACGATATTTATTTCGATTTAAATTATAAAGGGAATTTTAAAAAACAATATACATTATTTCATTGCATTTCTCCACTTTTTGTTTTATGGAGTTAATCAATTTGTGCAGTGAATGGTTCATTTTATTATAATATATATATTTATCACGAACTAAATGAGACTAGGAGTAAAGTGTAAATTTGAAAATTACTCTAGTAATTGATCTACAGTTGCCAGTATAAGTGTTCGTTCACCTATCTCAATCAACGTATGTAAGGGGAAAGGAAAGGAAAGATACACGTAAAATGGAAATGAAAAATATAAAAATAATTCTGTACCTTTTATTTAAATTTTACGTGCATCGTTTCTTTCTTTTCCCTATACGTACATCGACTGCAATACATGGACACTTATGTGGCCGACCGACACTCTCATATACTTTCTTCGACCCACTAAAATTCGCCTAAGCTCCCTCTGACCGACTCTTCGTAAACTCTGCTAAAGACTCTCTAAGACTGACTCTTCATAAATTCTGCTAATGAACTCTGCTAATGAACTGTCTAAAGACTGCCCTTACACCCTTACTTAAATCTAACAGTCTCGTGCATACAATCCTTGTCCTTCCACATACTTGATGTTAGATGTTAACTGTTACCCTGAACGTTCGACCTGAACCCGAGGTCTGTTTATTACCTCTCATCTAGGAGGAAGACCCTAGTGTTCCCATGTACTGACTTTCGAACCATAAAAATATTCTACATATCTAATTTAAATTAAAAAATCTAATGCTTCCGAGGTGTCTAATCCTCAGTGCTGCGAGAGTAGAGGAGTTGACGTTTGTAACGTTCAACCAATTGAATTTCTCCAATTGCCAAGAACGCATCACGTGACAACTTAATATCGCGTGATTAGTTTATATTTTTACAGATCGCGAGTGTGATTAGGGGTAGATTATTTAATTTGACTCTAATTTAAATTAAAAAATCTGATGCTTCCAAGGTGTCTAATCCTCAGTGCTGCGAGAGTAGAGAAGTCGACATTTGCAGTCGTGAATCTGTTTACAGGATTCGTATTTATCGCCATTTTCTTATAACACGTACAACTCAAAGGCTGGTAGAATTTTTATGTTGCAATACTATTTCTGAAGAAACAAACACTGCAAATCTCTTGATTGGACTTGCTTGCGTTGTAAGACCTGTTACACTGACGTGACGGGGTTGAGGATGCGATGTAATCAAACATAAGTGATCTAGACCCGGTTAGAGCCTTAGAACGATTGCAAATGTAATACTATTTACCGTGTTTAATTAAATATAACGAAGCAAATCGAAGTCTTCGCTCGAGTTTAGTCTTCTTGTCACGGGAGTTTGGGTGTGCATCTTTTTAGACTGATGTGTATCAGTGCTTTTATAAACTTTGCGATCGGTTGGTACGAAGTGATGGGTACGTGTTTTCCTGTTGGTCGTGTATATCTGTTAGGGGTGAGTATCGGTTTCAACGTTTTCTGGTGATAGGAGATGTTAAACAAATTCGGACCGCTGTGACCATCGCCTAGCAGTGTTTCATTGTCCTCTGCTAGGAACTGATACACTTGGTGTCCAGGTAACACGAGTGTCCGCGAGTCACGACAACAAACAAGCCAGTGTCCAACTCGACCCAGAAAGTTCGATCTTGGGATCAAACGAATGCCAAAACTACCGGAACACCAAACATCCAAATATCAAAGACCAGCAAGAGTTGCACGAAACAAACTGGTTCACCTGATTCCAAATTTACAACTAAAGTCGAACAGTTGGTCATATGACCAGTCACTGTGTGAAACTATCCGTTATAGAAGATTAGCGATCGTGTTGTTCATTCCTTATACTCATTCCCAGTTCGCAGACCCTTACACCACCCCAACCATCACCCAATCTAATCCTCAATAAAGATGCGAATCCTCCATAAACAAACAAATAATTAACTCGCATCATTTGAATCTCTATCTCCATCAGAAAAACCCAAACCTCATATACCATTCCATGCATTCACCCCGAAGGAAGAAGTCCCGAGTCGAGGAGACAACGGTTACCTCTTTACGACCAGCGTCCCACGACTCGCGGACCCCCAAACCTCCTAAAACACCATTCGAGTTAATCCTAGTAAAAATCGTAACCGTCCATAAACTAATACACAATTAGCCGGATTTAATTAAACCTTCGCCTTCCTTTGAAAGACCTGTACCTCCTATCCCTATTTCCACACTTACCCTTAGGAACAAAGGACCCGAATCAAAGGGACGACGGTTTACTCCTTTGCAACCAGCGTCCCACGACTCGCGGACCCCTCGACCTCCTAAACTAACCCCCGAGTCAACCCCCATAAAAGGATTAAAATTTCCCAAAGACCTAGAAACAAATTGACAATTTGTTTAAACTTCCACTTCCACCTACTAGCTCCGAACTCCATGCACATCCCTCCAACGAGCACGCCGCCAATAGGAGAAAAACCCACCCACCACTTAGACACCTCGACAACCAATGACAGCAACACACTAACCTATAAAATACACGAAATCAAGAAGACAGACACATTCCAAACGAAAAAACGACACAGTCAACATAGACTATCTTACGCATATCGCTGATTCAAATCAAATCAATTTATAAATTAATTGTAAATATACTTTGTAAATAAATTATTGTAAAATTGTAAAAAATAGTTTGCGTTCGTAAAAAGACGTAAACCTTCGGCTGAATTCTTCCTGTTTCACAAGAAGGTTCGGACGAAACATGTGTGACATGGGAAATGGGGGTGTACAAGTGCTCACGTGGCAACTAACATGTTCCCCAGGTATACTTGGCAAATTTATTCTCATATCTGAGTTGGGCGAATACTGGAAGCGGAATTAAAGGGAACATTGAAGGCAAGATTGAGGGGATCGGAGTGTAACAGGATGTCGGGATAGAGCGGCGCTCGTGTTGCCCTTGGTGGGCAGCGCGCAGGCGCGGTCGATTGAAAACGGAATAAATCTGTGCAGTGGGGATGCGGCTGGAAGCTGTCGCCCCCACGTGTACAACCGACCGAGTGCCGGACAACGTGATTCATCGCTGCGTATTTGCGATAACGAAAGTTATGCTCCTCGTTGGTCGTACATGTCAACAAACGGATCCTTACGGTGGATGCATAGGCGCAGTAGAAGTTATTACACCGTCCCGTCGAAATGCTGAATCCTGCCGAGTGGCCGTGCACGGTCGGTTCGTTAAAACGAAACCTGTTCCCTCGTTGGTATCATCGACGTAAAGGCAGATGATCTCGGAGACATCCTGCGCTTCCTGTCCGATATATCTAACTTTTAATTGGACAACGGAATGCGTCATAAAACAAGAGCGTCAAACGTGAAATATATTTCAAAGGATCAGGCCGGATACCTTCCTACCTTCGCTGTTTTTTCCATTTTACCTCCACGCTGCCGCTTGGGATCCTCGGGCCTCGTCTTTTTCTTCCTTTTCTTCCTTCCTTTCATTTTTCGGTTACATACGCGTTTTCTATGGCAAATAAATCACTTCGCGTGTATTTCATATACCAGTTTCCTTTACGGTTTCATGGCTTCGCTTTCTGCTTCATTTGCTTTGTAATATCGAGCACAAAATGCTACGTAGCTGGAATATTAAGACGCGGCAGGCAGTTTCCAACACTGGCAGCTTTTAATTTTCTGTCATTTAATAGTTGATCGAGTTGCTCGAGTGTTGCTTGTTCCTGCAAGCAAGCAATTCTTAAGTGCAATATTTTGTGCGCTATAACGGAATTTTCAGGCAACAGTCATAGGCAACTGGCAAATACTCTTGTATACTTTGTTAGAACAGTGTAGCAGTGTAGTAGTTCGTGTAGTGTTTTCCTAGTTTTCAAATGATTTTGAATTACATTTGAAGATTGCATTTGCTTCTTTGTGGACAGCCAAGTGTCCTCGTTATATACTTTCATCGAATCAGGCATTCTGATTGTCGTTGTTTAGACTGCTTGCTAATAGCGATAATTGTTAGTAGTGGATATTATATTTATGTAAATATATTGAATATTTAATTAACAATATTATTTGACAGGATTAAAATTGTTGATGAAGTATATCTAACCACTCTCTTATTTGTTCTCTTTTCTTTCATACATTACATAAATATACACAATTCGTACTACACTTCATTCATTACACGTATGCTCGATTCACTCGTTCTTTCTTACAAACATCACTCACTTTTACATCCATATATATGTTAACATCTATGTCAACTATTACCATGTAACCATATTGGTAATATTTTTTGATTTTGAAATAATTGTGAATTGCACTTAAACACTGTACTTGCTTCTTCGTGGACTGCCAAGTATCCTCGTTATATACTTTCATCGAATCAGGCACCCTGATTGTTGCTGTTTGGACTGTTTGCTAATAGTGATAATTGTTAGTAGTGGACATTATATTTATATAAATATATTGAATATTTATTTAACGATATTATTGGACAGGATAAAAATTGTTGTGTTTAAAAATTAAAAATTGCCTTAAAAATGAATAATAATTTATAAAATATAATACATAAATAAATAATATGCGAACATATAAAAACAGTATATAATATGATGTGAAAAATTGTAAAATTATAGAATACATGAGTAAATGACATGTAAATATACGAAAAGAAATAATGTAAAATGTGTAAAATTTGCAAGATAGTGAAATCCTAAAATACATAAATAATATGTAGATACATGAAACCAAACCGTATAATATTTACAAAAATATACTCATACAGAAACAACATATTAATAATTCGTTAAAAGTCGTAAACTCGTAAACCTATAATTACAAATACATATATTGAAGTTTCAAATATAGGAAATTTAATTATCTATATAAAAACAAATAATACATGAATGTATGGGAAACAAATGTACAAGGCTTCTAAAATGATAAAACATATAAAATATAACAATATTAAACACATAAAAGTGGAAGTTAAACATAATACCAATCACAATATAATCCTCGGAAATCGTTAATTAACCAGTGGAATTTAGTTTTAAAAATCCATTACAGGATACGTAATTAAAATCCAGCAATAACGAGTAAACACGTTGAACTCAGGGCAAATACTCCTATCGTAAATTTTATGGAAAAGGTAAAGAAAAATAAGGAAGAATCACATTTTTATTCGATGAAAATTTAGCAATGCATTGTTAAAAAACATATTGTTATTAAAAACTTAAAAATTGTCAAGGAATAATAAAATTCGGAAACAAGAAATATTAACCCATTAGCTGCCACGAAATTCGGGGATTTTGGAATTTTACGTACACCACTCGACGCCAAAAATATATTTAGTACGCCTGACAGTTTAGTTTTATTCTATATATATCAGTCAATATTGTACGTAGCAAAAAGTTTGTATTGTGTGCTTCGTTTCTATACAACGAGCGAACAAATTTGAAATTCGCGTGTAAGTTGAACGAAACAGAATTGTCATATTTGAAGCGTTATATTTTTGGTTTGGTTTTTATCTTATAATGAAATACCGTGCATAAATATGTAATTTAGAGGTTATAGTAACGATTTGTTACTTACTCGGTCTTTTGTTTTTTATTGAAATGATTTTATCGATCATTTAATAACGATACCCATTTTGGGACTTTTTCAAAAATATCAAATATTTTCAAAGCGAAACATAATTTGATTATAATTATACTGTTACACAATCTTTTGTGCATATACACTCCCGGACAAAAAGATAGTGCACTTTAAGGTTTGCGTAATTTTTATTTATTTAACACTACAAATAAAGCATTGTTTTCACGCATTTTTGCAAATCCCTCCATAAAGTTCAGAAATGAAATCGAATTGAATTTCTTCTTCCTACCGGATATACAACGTAAGATAATATCACAGACTTTATTAATTACGTTCCGAGGTTACGTTCGATGTTCATAATTCGGGAACTGCAGTGTAACTGGAAAGTGTAGATTTACTAACTGTGCTATCATTTTGTCCCGCTTCCGAACAACAATATTTACATTTTCTGTGTTGGAATCCCGTCGCAGTATAATTCGTACATTGGATATATAGACATGTTCTGAGTTATCAGCAAAAAAAGCTATTTATTTTATTCGGTTTTTAACATGAAATGAGGGAAAATATAAGGTGTGCTATCTTTTTGTTCCGGAGTATATATAACTTATCAAAATATTGAAATTTCAAAAGGTCAGAAATTTCGGAAAAAGAAATTTGATAATTAATGGGTTAAAGAAAAATATTCAAGAAATTTATCCTTCATCGTTCGCATAATTACTTGTTTTATTTCATATACTGATATTTACTAATTACTAATATTATTTACTTATATTTATATCAGTTTGTATATATTGTATGTAGCAGTTTCACTAGTAATATAAAGGGAACATAGCACTGAACATTTTTATTACTCCTCACTAAAATTTCGAATTTTTATAAGAAATTGTAATATTTTATTTTACACAACGAGTATATCCTGATCAACTGCATCTAAATATATTTTTGGATCGACATGTATACGCGTCGAGTGGAGTTAACCCTTTACACTCGATGATTTTTTGGTTAGAGAAGAGTAGAAATTCAAAGATTCTCTACTAAAACACTGACGATATTTTTTTGAGCATTAAATAAAGAATTGTATAATAGTAGAACTGTAGAATTATTTGATTTCGATACCTCGCACACTGTTACGTTCCATTAAATTTGCTATATTAATTAACATCGACCTTCCAAATTTTATGAAACGGTGACTGTAAGACACCTCTCGAGTACAAAGGGATAATCGAAAAAAAATAAAAAATATTGCAAACGATAAAAATTAATTTGCAACGAAACTGGAGGGAAGATTTTGTGAAGAAAGACGAGATCCTGCGAGGAATGCACCGCGCGATGATTAAAATTACAAATATAGAAGTCGAAGTAAGATCAATGCGTTGCACGATCCCAGGGGAGATGCAGAAGAATGAATGGGTCGGAGCGAGAGGCGAGAGAAGAGAGAAACGTAGAGGTGGAAAGGGTGAATGAATGAAACCATTGAGGCAACATGTTTATGCGCTC
Organism: Eufriesea mexicana; assembly: GCF_001483705.2. Classification (NCBI taxonomy): domain Eukaryota; kingdom Metazoa; phylum Arthropoda; class Insecta; order Hymenoptera; family Apidae; genus Eufriesea; species Eufriesea mexicana. The sequence goes on from NW_016909127.1 coordinate 139,579, forward strand.
ATCGCCGGCATGGAACAGGCTGGCATACCGGTCGGCACGAGCAACAATCCGGAAAGCAGATGGCACAGGGAGAGGAATGGATTATACTGGCTGTTCAGACGATAATAATAAAGTGCATAATCTTGTAGAATAAATGGGAGCGGCTGATATTGGTGTAGAGGGAAGCAGCGTAATGACACTTGCCAGTTGCTGGAAGCGTGTATGCGATTTTAAAATATCGCGTAATTTTGAGATTGGAGTGAAGTGGTGCGTAGGCTATTACATGCTTCGGGAACAAGTTGCGGCCGATCAACCGTTTCCATGAAAAACTGCCACGCGGATCAAGCCGAGACCAGAGCTTCCAATTTCAGTTTCCTGTCTGTTCATTCCTCCTCACGGGTATTAGGATTAATTGATGCGTCGTGAGAGCTACTTTCGCGTTCGTCTCTTTTCATTCTCACGTTTCGAACGTATAATTCTGATGCGTCGTTCATTTCGTGAAACTTCCTTGAAACTTACAGGATCATGTGCAAAGTGTTGCGCGAGAAAGCAAGTAGTGATTCCTTGAACAACAATCATGGGTGTTCCGTCCCGGAGAGCGTGTTTAGAATATGATTTTATAATTAAGGCTTACACTTTTAACAGACCTAACGGTTTATTTTATATTTTATACCGCGACTGCAATTTCGGAGGTTCCATGTGCCTCAACGCCGTTCTAGCGGATTAAGCTTATAAAGGTAAAGCAAAATTAGGAATTTTACTAGTACCAGACGCGACAGATGGGACCCACTTGTGACAGACCCAACAAGCGACGGACGGACGGCACTTATAAATCACGTCATCGACCATCAGAAATCGGCTCCTTGACAGTTTCCTACTCCTTAGCCAAAGGTCCTTATGTCACACCCTCTGTCCAATTAAAACTCTTTACCTTTCCACCACCAACATCTATTTTACCCAATCAGAACTAAACTAGAGAAAACACCGGACCGAACACGACGAGACAGGACATAGAGCAAAATCGAGAAGTCAGTTCGTCTTCGGCACCGATCCTTCAAACATCTAAATTACACATACAAACGCGTGTTCGAAACGGTACTCCGTTAACGTCTACATTATAACTATTCTACGCTTTTCTGTAAATAAACACTCTCTTTGACCACACGCATTCTGGATCCTTATTATCACAACTAGTCACGCAATATTAATTTGGCGCGTGATAAGCGTTCTGGGAAATCGAAGAGATTCGATACCGTAGGACGCTACAATGGGATATATCGTTTTATATCAGGAGTTTCAGAGCTGATTCATTTTAAGGATCTCTTGGGTATCTACGATATCTGTAGATGAAGCTATTATGAAGTTAGCAAGCTATTTAGTCAATACAGTGTTGAAACGAATGTTGAAATTAATTTTAATCCTATAAGGAGCAGATTCGCGTTAAGGATCTCTTGGGTATCTACGGTATCTGTAGATGAAGCTGTTATGAAGTTAGCTAGCTACTTAGTCAACACAATGTTGAAACGAATGTTGAAATTAATTTTAATTTTATAGTGAGCAGATTCATTTTAAAGATCTCTTGGGTATCAATAGTGTAGGATATTATTTTGGAAGGAAATCGCGAATTGGTCATTGCCAACGAAAACAAATTATAAACCGATTAATATTTTCTAGAAGCAAATGGAAAAGTTATTTTGGGTAACAAAATTAAGTTGCGTGGTCCCTACGAGGAGCTGAACCGTAGGTTGACGCTAGAACTACCGACACTTTGACGAAGCTACTTCCACCAAAACCAGTCAAAATGACTGGTCTTGTAAACTGGACTTATAAAATACGTAATAATAGAATATTTTTCTATTTATTGATTTATTACTATCTTATAAAAAGAATTTCATAGTATCGAATTATAACAAAAAGTTATTCGCCACATTTCTTACAAAAATATCTTGTCTTCAGAGTGCATTTTCCGCATATAACGTATTACAAATGTTAGAAGTCTTATTATTATTACAGTAACCTATTTTGCACCATTTGATGTGGTCTTTGAAGTACTTGGGACATCAGCTTTTCCTAATTCCATTCCTGGTTTCACATTTTCAATAGCAAGTTCTGTTGCTAGTTGTTTCCATATACAAGAAGCATAAAAGCAGGACCACTGACGACCAGAACAGAGTCCTTAGAAATCAATTGTGACCAGCACGAATGTGAATCGCTTGGTAATGGAAAGAGAGTTAAATCAGAGTGCGTCTTTGTGTGTTTTCGTTTCGTTACCTTGGTGATCTTTTCCTATGTTAAATTAGTTTTATGAGTTTTGAGTTTGCGTTACTCTGTTCTTGTTATTCTGTCAGTTTTTGGTATCTCTAAACCAGTTTTCGCCATCCTACAATAGCATCTGTAGTTAAGCTATTATAAAGTTTTGTTTTGTTTTTATATATATATTACTCCTTGTGACTGTTGCAATTTGTCCTGTGAACATTCGACAAGACGTTTTGCTTTTTGTGGATGACATGAGTGTGATAATCCCTTCGAATTAGCACTTTACAGAAATTTTTGTTAATTTATAACTGACCTTGGGTTAGCAAATCCTGGGGGTGTTTCTTCTTTAATCTTCTAACCATCTCGATGATGTACAAATTTTTAGCCAATAATTTTGGATGACTAGTTGTCCTTGCTTTATGTCTATCTGCGTGGAGTTGTATTTTCTCTTTGACAGAAGCGATTTTTAGGTTTCTTCTTAACTCTTCGTTTCTGATATTCCAAGGTGCATCTGTTACCGTTCTTAGCATTATTGATTGGATAGCCTCCATGTTAGCTATGTGGGTTTTTGTTGCTGTACCACATAGTTGTATACCATATGTCCATATAGGTTTAACTAATTTGTTTTCAATACTTTATTTAAATTGTCTACTTGTCAGCCATTGTAAAGTTAGAAAGTTATTTTGTCAAAATAATGTTGGAATTAATTTGAAATTAATGTTAGGAGAAGTGTAACATACAGTACACTTGGAAAAGTGACCCTAAATTTTTAGGTTATTGGTAATTTTTTTTGTACAAAGAGGCACATTCCTTTTTAATTTATCTTGTATACACAAACATTATGTATATTTTAAAAATTACAATTAATTTTCAATTAAAAAATTTAAATAATATTTTCATATATATAATTTAAAAATATTTAAATTGTATAAAAGTAAAAATTTACATTTTAATTTCGACTTAAAAATATGATTATAATAAATCTTATATAAGAAATGACTTAGATAAAGCTTCTAACTTTATAATTAATATCTAAAAATATTATTATTTCTTATTTAAAAATTTAATATTTTCGCTAATATTTTCAATATTAATCATAAGCTACTTAAATTTATTTTAATTGAAACCAAAATAGAGGTAATTTATTGTTAATAAATTTATTGAATTAAAAAATTCCAATTAAAAATTTATATAATTTAAATTTAAAATATTATATTTTCAATATAAAAATATTTTTATTATTATTATATAGCTAAGGTACCTAATTGATGAAAATTTTTGGTGCACTTTCTTGAAGCTAATAACTCACAAAAATAGTGTTGACATTGTATACGCAGATAATAAATATTACAGTGTCTCTGTATTTTAGTATTGTCATAATAGGCATTATAGCGATCTCAAAATCAATTTTATGGAAAACGAAGCCACGAATAGAAAAATTTTAATCCGTAGAAAATATCACCATACGGTATTCCTGTAATAATTGTACCTTATATACGAGTATATTGAAAATAATGTGCTATGCTGAATTTTGATTTTTGATCGATTTCACTGAAGATCAATGCAATACATAGTATCGAGTAAATACTTCTATATTTATTCTAACGTTTGGAAATAAGCGATCATATTGATTTTCAATTTTCAAAGCAGAAAATGTGAGTGTTGGTTTTATGAGAGAGTGAGTATTGATTTTATATGTGTGAATGGGAATGAGGTAGAATAAGTGAAAGTCATTGGGATGATATAAATATATAATATGTACGAGTGGAGTCTAGTATGAATAATGAAAATGTATAATAATAAAAAAGTATGAATAATAAAAATGTTTAGAAGAATGTGCCAGAATAAAACAGTAAACATTTGTTAATAAGAGTGAGAGAGAGAGAGAGAGAGTGAGAAAGAGAGAGAGAGAGAGGGGGGGAGAATTTTCTATAATGTGAATATTTTTCTTCAAAATAGTTTATTGAAAATTGTTGTCCATATTTAAATATTATTATCTAAATATATTAATTTGTTAAATGTTAAAACATGTAAAAGATATTGGTATCCATTTCTATCCATAGAAAATTACTAACACCTTTCCATTAAATATTAATTAATAATGTGCCATGCTAAATTTTATTTTCATCGCATCAAGGATGTGATACATAGTACACGGTAAAACTATTAAAATTCCCATTAAAATCCTTATTTTACTGTTCATATACGTGATCCTAGTAATTTTCAAATTTTTAAAATCGAGACGACTAACAGCGTTCTATCAAATACGACTAATTTATCGTAAGTGTAACTCGATGTCGAGCAACAATTAACTCCTGTTATATATTTCATATGGGATTACGTAGACTTCTTGCACGGGGGACATTTACGTGGGCAGATGAATCCTTGACACAAGGCGACAAGCTTCGCAGGTAGATTCTGAGTAGATAATGTGAACCGCGATGAAGATCTCGTCAGTTCCGCGTAATTAGCTCCCATCCCACGACAAGTCATCTACGAAAGGCTGTTACACGTACGTGCTAGTTGTCTTATCTCGGCTGGTTGCATGATGTCTTTCCTTAGATGTGTGCAATCGTATCTTGTACACACCTTTGGGCAGAACTCTGTTGGATCGCTATCGTTTCGATAGCGCAGTCTTCCAGGTTATGTGTTCCGTAAAGGTCGTGGAAGGTCAATTTCGGTAAGAGAATATCTGTCCTTAATGTAGCTCGTACAGAGATTGGACGTGATCTCTGTTCTATTTGAGAAAGGAAAAATTATTTTTATCCTCGAAGTTAATATTTTTATTCTGTTATATGTAAATGGTATATAATCATTATAAGACATAACAAATAAAATGAATTAAATTATAAATTTACTTGTAAATTTTTCATAATTTCGTAATACAATACATTTCGTAACGTAACGCGTTATTAGCAGACACGATTGCCAGATTTAACCCTTTGCACTCGAGAGGTGATCTTGAGTCACTATTTCATAAAATTTGGAAGATCGATATTAATTAATATATCAAATGTAATGTTCCATCCCGGAGAGCGTGTTTATGACATAATTTTTATTCTAAGGCTTACGCTTTTAACAGACCTAACGATTTATTTTATATTTTATACCGCGACTGCAATTCAGGAGGTTAGATGTGCCTCATCGCCGTTCTAGCGGATTAAGTTTATAAAGGTAAAGCAAAGTTTAGGAATTTTACAAGTACCAGACTCGACAGATGGGACCCACGTGTGACAGACCCAACAAGCGACGGACGGACACCGCTTATAAATCACGTCATTGACCATCAAAAATCGGCTCCTTGACAGTTTCCTACTCCTTAGCCAAAGGTCCTTCCGTCACACCCTCTGTCCAATTAAAACTCCTTACTTTTCCACCACCAACGTTTATTTTGCTCAATCAGAACTGAACTGGAGAAAACACCGGACAGGACACGACGAGATACGACATAGATCAAATTCGAGAAATCGGTTCGTCTTCGACACCGATCCTTGAAACATCTTACTTACGCATATAAACGCGTGTTCGAAACGGTACTCCGTTCAACGTCTCCATTATAACTATTCTATACTTTTCTATAAATAAACACTCTCTTTTGACCACACATTCTGGATCCTTATTATTACAAATAGTCACGCAATATTAATTTGGCGCGTGATAAGCGTTCTAGGACATCGAAGGGATTCGATACGATAGGACGCTATGTGTAATGTAATGTAACAGTGTGCGAGGTATCGAAATCAAATAATTCTACAATTCTATTAGTATACAATTCTTTATTTACTGCTCAAAAAAGTATCCTCAGTTTTTTAGTAGAGAATCTTAGAATTTCTACTCTTCTCTAGCCAAAAAGTCGTCGAGTGCAAAGGGTTAATAATGCAAGTGCTCGTGTTAGGGTAGGTACGCAAGTTCGTCGCTAGAGGCAGCACCTTCTCCATGGTTAACTAATTTGTATTGTAGTTTTCCCATCTAGATATCATTATTTGTGTGCAAATATTCTTTTTCATTTATTTCCTTTTTGCATTTCCAAATTCCAAATATATTTATACTGTACCAGAACGTGTCTGCATCCATCTGTACTAAATCCAAAAATCCAACAGTTTTTCAATGTTTCATTGTTTACGTATTCGCTGTTTGTGTAGAGCCGGAAGTTGAATGGGTGGCAACACTGATCGTCGTTTTATTTACAGTAAATAATATTTATTGTAAAATTAACTTTGAGATATGAAAACGGTATTTTATTATGTTCTTCTTTGGCATCGTATCAATACCTCCTATGCTAATCGATATTAACCCTTTGAACTTGACAATTTTTTCGTTGTAGGAAGATAGTAATTCTAAAACTTTCTGCCATAAAGTCGATGATAATTTTAAAACGGTAAATAAGAAATCGTATACAAATTAAGACGTAGAATTATTTTATTTCTATATTTCATGCATCGTTGGGTAATTGTAAATTTGATGTATTCATCAATATCCATCTTTAGAATCTGATTAAATGGCGACTGAGAGGCGCCTCTCGAGTGCAAAGGGTTAATATAATGCCAGTGATACAGTGATCGGTACACTCAAAAAATGAAAAATCCCTAGATTCTGTACCGTTACACCTGATTACGAGTTTAATTAAAAGGATCTTCACAATTCTCGTATTAATAAAATTTAATTTAAAATTATTCAGCAATTGGAGAAATTAATAATTTTTATAGAATTATGTTTGATTAATTTTAGTATTTATTCATGCGATATTTCAATCAGCGATATCGTCTTCATTCATTACTATCAAATGGGATTTTAAATTATTTGTATGCTACATGGAACGTGAAATGAATTTAATTAGTAAAGAACATATTGCAACGAGAAATTATTTTTCGCGAAGAATTTAATAGTCTTTATAATTTTTAATACTAAGAAAAATCGTAATGAAATTTTTCAAATGTAACGAAAATTTAAAACAATAATAATAAAGTTTATTTTATCTCAAATATTTGATAATTATTTAAACTTATTTTTTGTTAAAACATATATTTACAGAATTAGCAATTACGTTGTTTATTTACATTTATTATATCTGTTTGTGTATTATTTTTATAAAATATAAAGTATAATAATTTGTACTTAATACTAATAATTTTTATAGAATTATGTTTGATTAATTTTAATCAAT